>NC_052518.1:57625861-57701429 GCF_014356525.2 Nilaparvata lugens | reverse complement strand
TTTGGAAAGTACCCTATATCATGTAGATGATCATTTAAGATTGAAGTTTCTGAAAATTGTTGATCAGGATAGGCCATTGAAAATTGCATTCAGAAAATGGGATATCCACGAATATCCTCAGCTGCTGAACAGTGTTAGCACGATTTGGACTATAAAGACGGCTTCAAAAGCTGATACACCGCGATTTGTAATATTAGCATTTCAGACAAACAGGAAAAATGTAATGGGAAAGTCAATGTCGAAATTTGATATGTGCAAATTGCACGATGTTAAACTTTTCCTGAATAGTGAATATCTGCCATATGATCGTATAAATGGAAACAAACAACTTTTGTACAAAATGTTTATTGAATTTGCGCCCAGCTATTATAATTTAGGACTTCATACTGATTATGGTACAGTTGTAGATTATAAAACTTTTACTGATTGCTGTCCAATAATTGTACTAGATTGTTCACATCAAGCTGATCATTTAACATCGTCAACAGACATTCGATTGGAAATGGAGTTTACAGAAAATGTGCCAAATTTAACGACTGCATATTGTATTTTGATAAGTGACACATTAGTAGAATACAAACCATTGAGCGCATTAGTTCGTGAAGTACAGTAATTTTGACGCAAGAGCGAGCTATGCATGACGAAGGAGGAGGGGGGTATATAAAAGTGTGTGTATGAACAGTAATTACATCAGTGTTCAGTTGTAATGTGTTCTAATAGCTTGAATAATAACATAGATAATCCTCAGTCGTCGTCGTCGTCGTCATCGTTATCATCATTATCATCATCATTGTCATCATTGACAAAAGCAAAATTTGATGCATTTGTACATAGAATGTGTGCATGCACCGACGGACAACAGAAAATGGACGATGATGAGCAAGTATCAACAAAATTTTGAGACTTTGGCATACAATGCGACTTGGATAAAGAAGAAGAAGAATTGGAGAAGGAGGCAGCAAGAATTAAGGAGGAGGAGAGAAGAGTAAAGAAGAATGCGACAGGAAAAATGATGACATTGATTTTGCTGTAGTCGAGTTTCATTTTTTCAAAAGTGATGATAATTTTATCATTATTAAGAGGTAGCCATAATCGATTACAAACTACGACATATTGTGCTACACTTTAAATCACCATTTCCGAAAACATTACTGAGTAGAAAAATGTACCGTGATGTCAGCTGGCTTGAACATAACTATCATAAAATTAGATGGGACCAAGGCGACTTAATTTACACTGACGCGCTGCTTGCTTCATATTTGCAAAATTATACCACAATCTATACAAAGGGAAGAGAAAAAACACAGTTTTTGAAAAGGTTACACGACAATGTGCTTACTATGCCGGAGGATATTCAAAAACCAGACTATACAATGTTTGAAAATTCTTGGTGTTTTAGTGTATGCAAAATTCATAACAAATCGTCCAATGGCCGGTATGCGTTGTTCAGTGCGTATCATTATTTGACAATCTTGATGTGTAACAAGCAAACAAAGGAGAATAGTGCTGCTGCTGCTTCAATGCCTACAAAAAATATGAGTTCATTGAATCGTAATGCTGCTGATATCGATTATACATGCGAAAATAATAGAATGGAAAGTATGAAACATTGTAAGCTGTTAACTAAACAACGAAAACGCAACTATGCCCGACAAGGTTTTTATTTTGATGGGGAAAGCATACTATGTGCTTATTGTGGATTTGATTTGATTTCGCATAAAGCGAGAGTATGCAGTCTGACCTGTAGCGGTGGAAGGGAGAAGCGAAAAGCAATAAATTTCACTGTTCTAGTACCACTCATTTAGAGTACCTTCGGTAGCAGCAGATTGAAGAGCTATAATGAATCCACAAACTTGGTCTTATGCGCCAGAATGTTTAGAAATTAAATTACAAAACTACATTGAATGGTATGATTTGTGTCAAAAAGCAATAGAGACAAAAAACAGTAGTATTGCTAGACAATTGAAAGCAATATTTCTAATACAGTTAATATTAACGATATCAGTGATTACTTAGCTTATTACAGACCCTTTAGTTTGAATGTAAACAAGCTAATAAGAATTGAAGAAGAAATTTTAAGATCGCTAGAGGTGAACAAAGGAGAAGAAGATGCGGCGACTAGCTGTAAAGAAGAGGTGGGAGAAGAAAGGAATGCGCCTACATGTAAAGAAGAAGAAGAAGCGACTAGCTGCTGTAAAGAAGAGGTGAGAAGAAAGGAATGCGGCTACATGTAAAGGAGAAGAAGAAGAAGAAGGTAGAAAGGTGTAAAGGTGAATGGCGGGAAGTCAACAGAAGGAAAGGTGTAAGGAGGCGGAGGGGAGAACGAGTCAACAGAAGGAATGTGGAAGGAGTCGACAGGAAACGGTTGTGGGGGGCTGACGGCTTAACAGGTTTGCTCAGTCTTCAACCGACAACCCACGCAAGCATATAGCTGCTTTGTTATTCTTGCACTCGATCGCGGTAAGCTTTCTTATTATTATTATTATTATTATTATGGACACCATCTGCAGAGAAGCAACACTGAAATGATAGACTTTTTAGTATGAAGTCATTCAATCATATTTCGAAAACTGAATATCCAACGGTCTCACTCAAATCTTGACCATGATTCATGGTACCGTGTTGTACACGCTAGATTGGTGAGAACACAACAGGGTCAGCGAATCATAATGAGGTTATACGATCATGACAGCAATGGTGACTATTATTGCGAAGTTTACTTACCTGAGAAATTTCTGAGTGTATTGAATCTTCAAACACTTGAGGATTTCAACAAACAAAAACTCTATCTGAAGTGTGTACAACGAGAAGGTAAATCGCCTCTTGTTCTTCTAGAAGAAGAAAGGAATATATAAAAAAAAAAAAAAATAAAAAAAAAAAAAAAAAAAACCCATTCCCATCATTGATTGTGCAATAGGCCTAATGTTGATTAATACTTTGTATTGAATAACTAAGTGACATTCATTAGAGTTTTCTCAATATGGGGATAGCACATAAAAAAAGCGCCACCATTCCTTTTACAGCATAGTGTGGGAAAAATAACAATTCTCATGAAATGTATTTTTTTTCATTCTTCCTGTGGTTGTGGAAAAAAGGAACATATTGTTGTGCAATAGGCCTAATGTTGATTAACACTTTGTAATGAATAACTATAGTAGTATGTAGAATAGATTAGCCTATCTATTCTACATCCTATTATAGCAACATTCAATTAGAGTTTTCTCAATATGGGGAAAGCACATTAAAAAAAGCGCCACCATTCCTTTTACAGCATAGTGTGGGGAAAATGACATCTCATACGTGAACAAATATGAAATGTAATTTTTTTCATTCTTCCTGTGGTGGAGGAAAAAAGGAACATGCAGTATATTGTTGTGCAATAGGCCTAATGTTGATTAACACTTTGTAATGAATAACTATAGTAGTATGTAGAATAGATTAGCCTATCTATTCTACATCCTATTATAGCAACATTCAATTAGAGTTTTCTCAATATGGGGAAAGCACATTAAAAAAAGCGCCACCATTCCTTTTACAGCATAGTGTGGGGAAAATGACATCTCATACGTGAACAAATATGAAATGTAATTTTTTTCATTCTTCCTGTGGTGGAGGAAAACAAGGAACATAGTTTAATTTGCACCAAACTTTGTGCGCTAGTAGTGTAGTTTGAGAGTTTAGTGCTAGTAGTGTAGTTTGAGAGTTTAGATATCTGCGATTTTAAAGATTTTAAATGTGGGGATATTTTTAATATGCAAATTAAGCAGGTGTTAACTGGGGCAGCAGATGTCAGTTAACACCTGCTACAACAAAGATGGCCGCCGCCGCTGGGGGCTGGGGAACCTCTTGGTTGGGGAGATGACAGATGGACACCTGCTACAATGGCCTCTTCCTATTGGTTGGGATGGTGGTGGCACTAGGGAAGGGGGACGCCATTTTGAACACGCCCCTTGCTTCCTATTGGCTGGAGGCGGGGACAAAATGGCTGACTGGGGCAGGGGGGGTGGAGGGGGCGGGGCCAAAATGGCTGACTAGGGCTGGGGGGGTGGAGGGGGCGGGGTCAAAATGGCTGACTAAGGCTGGGGGGGTGGAGGGGGGCGTGGCCACGCCCCTTGATTCCTATTGGCTGGGGGCGGGGCCAAAATGGCCGACTGGGGCTGGGGGGGTGGAGGGGGAGGCCACACCCCTCGATTTCTATTGGATAGGCAGCTCTCTCAAAACACCACTACTGATCAACAATTGAATTTTCGATAAAGAACTTTGGTTTCTAAATTATTTCTACTCAGTGACCAAGGCACAATCTAGAAAAATAATTTTTATCACATATACATCACTCACATTATATGTGATAGAAAGCCCCAATATGGAACAAAAGAGAGTATGGGGTGATAGTATAACACTCACATCATAAAAGCATCATAAACTGAATAAATTGCAATTTTAAAAAATATCTTAAAATATGCCCAACTATTCTCTCCGATTATAGGAAAATAATGTGGAGTTTGGAAGAAATTGGAATTTACCACACATTATCCTGTTTTAAGTGTATGAGAGTTTAATTTCTAGAATAGAAATGCCCTCCAAGTTGGTTGAAGAGGTTGTCATCCTTTCGTAGTCTTTCAAACAGGCATTCAACCAATCCACTTGTCTTAGAGAATTATCATTTTTTTAGAAGGAATATAATATATTGTAGGGTACTTATAGTATGAATTCATAATCTTACTTTTCAATTAATGATTCATTTTTATTAAATACATTATTATTGGATCATGAAGAGTTGGTTTTCCTTTTCACAAATAAAAAAAAAGAATGAGAGATTAACAATAAAAGAACAAGTATCATTTGAGAATTCCTCTCACAAATTATAAATGAGAAATATGTGTTTCACAATACGAGAGCAAGTATTCAATACAATTCTCAATAATTACTGAAAATTCCCCACGCAGTATGCATGCTTTAATATATATTCACCCTTATATTTTGTTGTAGTTTCTAATTAGAGAGATTAAACCAGAAAACTATTTCTTGATCTGGCCTGATATGGAAGCCATAATTTTTCTGAAAAAAGAGATTCTCCTCCCAATAATAGTTAACAATAGTTAACACTCACACTTCCTCCTACTCCATCACCTCCTTCTTCCCCTTCATCTTCCCCTTCTTCTTCTTCTTCTTCTTCTTCTTCTTCTTCTTCTTCTTCTTCTTCTTCTTCTTCTTCTACTACTACTTCTTCTTCTCCTTCTCCTCCTCTTCCTTCAGCTCCTCCTCCTCCATTTTTATCTTCATTTTATTCATCTCCATCTTATTCTTCTTCTGCTATTTCTTCCTGTCTTCTTATTTTTCTTTTTCTTCTAGGAGGAGGAAGAAGAGGAGGAGAAAAAGAAGAAACAAAGAAATAGCAGAAGAAGAATAAGGAGAAGAAGAAGAAAATGAAGATGAGAATGGAGGAGGAAGAGGAAGATGAAGAGCTGAGAATAATAGTGGAAGAAGAAGTGAGAAGAAGGATAATAATTATGAGAGGGAAAGAAAATGATCAGAAGTTCTTCTTTTTCTTCTCTTACTTCTCCTTATCTGTCATATCCCATCATCACTCCTCCTTCTCTTATCATTATTATCATCATTATCATCATCTCATCCTACTCTTTTCTACTCATGATCATCAAATGATATTTTCTTCTTATTTTTCTCATTATTCTTATCATCCTCCTTTTTTTCTCCTTATCATATTAAAGAACTTCTCATATCAACAGATTATAGAAAAATATAAATTATTTATATTCATAATTCAGCTATAGAGTTGTCAGAGCAGAAAGCTACATGTCACAAAGGAATGAAATTGTTTGTCTTTTATAATAGGCCATTAATTGGCCTTTGGTTGTGCTTGCAATATTATTGTTGAGGCTTCCTCAGAAATGAGTTGAAAGCCTGGCAGGCTGCCAGATACAGCTATAAAAAACCGGATCAAAAGACTGACACTCTCCTTCCATATTCCCATGCCAGCCCACTTTTCTCCTTCCACTCATTACAAGCCATTACAAGCGACTGTTGACATGCTTATGCGATCTGGTGGGACAATGCAGAACTAACTTATGTGTGATATTATAAATGCACTACGTTGTTATTCTCATTATAGGAGATTTCTCCGCTATGGCATAGTTGTTTGGGGAGGCTGTTTCAACTGTCATATTGCTGAATTATTTTTAGCACAAAAACTGATAATTAAAAGTATATTAAGCAAACCCAGGTTCTATCCAACGGATATGGTTTTTAGTGATTTTGAGGTCATGTCTATACGTCAATTATACATAAAAACCGTAATTGAGTACTTAATAAAATATAGATCAGATTTTCCTCTCACATTGAACTCTACACTCAATTTTTATAATCTAAGGGCCACTGCTAACAAATATGTAACCTATAACACTAATATTGAATTTATAAGGAGGCAGTTAATTCACATAGGTACTAAAATAATAAACCTTAATCCAAATCACTCTCTCATGGACAATAAGATCAGCGGAAAAATTGAACTGGACATACAGTAATTTCCTCTTCCATTTAGATACCTATATAATTACCTAATTAATAAATTATAAATTATAAATTACCTATATAGATACCTAATTGAATTATTACTTCTTTATTGATAAACTGTAGCCTATTGGAAATTGCAATTATACCTACATTAATCGAATTCTTTTTATTCTTCTCTCTATGAATCTGTGCGATTCTTCTCGAATAATAATAAAACAATAATATATAAGCTACAGTAGTTATTTCATTCACCAAGCACTGTTCACCAGTGTTGGTATACATAATAAATATAGTCTGATGATCGAAACTAAATTATTGTCTTTGAGTGGATTATTTTTTTTTTTTTTTGTACTATACGTACAATAGCCTAGTCTATTATAATCAATAAACCTAAATAATCAATAATCATAAATATAAATAATACTAGCAGGTAACCTATGCTCTGCAAGGCTATTGTTAAAGCACAGGATAGATTGAATTCAGCTTTATAGTTCTTGACTTTAATCAAGCAGAAACCAAAAATCCCTATTAAAATGAATGACAAATAGAATTATCATTGTGATTAGTGCCTCACACTTTCAAATTCATCCTCCAACAGAACAAAATAAAAGAGCTTTATATTTTGTTAATGATTTCCAAGATTTCAGAGCCTTTGTGATCAGAATCTTCAAAGCCTTGATCAGTATTTATAATTTTTTAAGTATCGACGAATTGCTTTAAATTCAGCCAAAATCTTGCTCGAAATTAGTGAAGATTTGTCTAGTCTCAACAAATGGATTCACAGCGCTTTTATTTGTTTTATTGGAAGGAGTTCAGCATATAAACTATTAACTAAACACGGCAAGTTCTCAGAATTTAATACGTAGTACCGCATCAAAACTTCGGAGCATTCGCGTTGGTGTGCACCTGCTATTAACAATAACAATCGCTTGCCAATCGCCAAAGTTGTTGGCTAAACAACTTGGATAAACGGGAATGATTTAGATCTCCAAATTTTGCACATAGATTCTAAAAATATCAATCTCGTGCACCTGGAAGCCCAAATTTTAATTTTCCTTCTACATTTTTCAGAATTAATGTTTAAATTTTTCATTAATGGTACATTCGATTTCATTAAAAAATCACCAAATCATATGGTCGAAATTAAAAAATGAACATCTGTTTCTATATTGCTTTCTACCTGAAAAACATAGATTCACAAAGAGTTTCAAAGAGATTCAAAGAGTTTATCAGAGATTGACAATGGTGTAATAACCGAAACCGGTCTTTCTAATTATCAATAAAGCAGTGGTTTTTTGACAATTTCTTAGTCTTTTTCATTCAATAGTTTTGGAACTTCGTTTTCCTGATGCAATGTTTAGGCCTACACGTGGCATGGATTATTAATTTTTCAGCTAGAACAATTTTTGAGACAAGTGCTAAATAAACGTCTACAGTTTCATCAATGCTGTAACGGAAATATGAAAAAGCATGCAGTTAATATGTCTTTGAATGAAGGTGTTGTTATTTACATAAAGAAATTATATTCTTCCATTTTCATTTAATTAAAATTTCAAAATTATTCAAGCCCTGATAGAATGACTGACTCACTGTACAGTCAGTCGAAAATAATTTTAATATTGGAATGAGGGGTATTTTGGCAAGCTGAGCGAAAAAATTAGGTCATATGCACCTTTTCGTTATATCTATCTTCAAATGAAAAATGAGTTTTGTGGGTTGTCAAAACTCCCTCTGAAAGGGAAACTACTCAACTTATTCTATCTTTTCGTAAAATAACAATGATCATCCATCCATCTATTATCTTCTGTACTATAATGAAGGAAAGAACTGGATTATACACGTATACAGGTGTAAAGTATAGGAAAATTATGTTTGACGCATTATCATGTCAGAACTACTGGACTGATTAACTTGAAATTTTGCATATAGATTCTTGCTTAACCGAGGGTGGTTATAGACCAATTTTAAATTCTTCAAGATTTGATTGCATCACGTTTTCAGTTTGTCAAGTTTTCAATTATTTGTCATGCTTCCAGTTTGTATGGAAGCAGCAGAAGATTTCTCTTAAAAGGGGAATTAGAAGATAGGTATGATTGGGGATCCTTTTCGAATGATAAAAACAGGTTTTCTGTCACAGCCAAATTTTTTCCGCCATTCTCAATCCAACTTCTTTTTTTAATTGAAAGGTGGTCATACTGATTCACTTGAAATGCAGCATATAAATTCTTAATCAACCGAGGATTCTTATAGGCCTATTTTGAATTCTTCTAGATTTCATTACGTCAAGTTTGAAGAAAGTCCCTTGTGAAGCACGGGTTACCTGCTAGTATATAATATTACAATAGTTATAACTTTAGTATTATCTCCCCAAATTTATTTTATTGATATATTGTTGTATTGGAAATATAAAGATTAGATTTTTAATATTGTATGACAAAATATTTTTATTGTATATATATTTCGGCGGCGCCCTCAATTTTGCCGCCCTCAGACAAGAATCTTACTTACCTTCCACCAAGACAACGTAGCTCTTAAAACTTAGAAATTAAGAATTTAAATCTCATCAACAATTGTGAGAATCTTCAATGATAACCTCCGAAAAAATAGAAAAGAGCATATTAAAAAAGTTTGAGTTTCAAACAAATAACCAAATAAATACCAGAGAAGAAAAAAGCCTATTTAGAGATTGAAATTTTTATTATGATGTACATTAGTCATTGAAAAATACTTGTGAGTTACAAACATAATCTAAAATAGACCAGAGAGCCTCTGCGAGCGATAATCACCCAATCAACTCAAAGCGCGCCAAAGACTATTTGAGCCGGGAAATTCAAAACCGGTCTTACGGAGTCAAATCGCCCGAACAGTTTTTCGGATCTGGAGGGGAAAAGAGCCATGGAAAAATTCTACAAAAAAACAGGAACATTTATCTTAACATTAGTGTCCTTCCCATAAATTTTCAAGTCAATCTGTCAACAACTAAAAAAGTTATTGTGATATTTCGAATTTCATGTCTTCGAACGATCAAAGTACAATAAATTCCATGTAGCCTACATAGATGTTGGACACAACTAGAACTACTCATTCCATTTTTATCAAAAAGTGATTATTCAATGATATTTTGGAATTTCTGAACGCAGGATTATGTTTCTAGAGAGTTCCTTCATACATTTAACATATCAGTTAAGTTTTAAATCGCACAGTTCTTCCGTAATTAACACATATTTTATACATGCGTATATTATTGACAATGATATATACACTTTCAAGATGTATAATTAGAATACTTCTAATTTAATTTACTACATGAATCAATAATATTTCAGTGGATTCGTGAATATTTCATTGTTTAGGTATTTGGGTATACTTACTTTTATTCAATAATTTGAGAATAGTAAGAGGGTCTTACTAGGACTTACTACATTCGACTAATTATTTTATTATAAACTATTAGTTACTTTCTTGTGAAGTCAATCAATGCAATGAACACCCAGCATTTTCACTGTGGTGTGGAAGGAGGAGGAGTAGGTGGAGGAGTAGGGTGAGGAGGAGGAGGAGAAGTAGTTGCAGGAGGAGTAGTTGGAGGAGGAGGAGGAGAGGATGAGGAGGTGAAGGAGGATTAGGTGGGGGAGGAGGAGGAGTAGGTGGTGGAGGAAGCGGAGGGGGAGGAGGAGGAGGAGGAAGAGGAAGAGGAGGAGGAGGAGGAAGAGAAGGTGTAGGAGAAAGAGGATGAGGTGGAGGAGTAGTGGGGGAGGAGGAATAGTTGGAGGAGAAGAAAGAGTAGGGTGAGGAGGAGGACGAGGAAGAGTAAGCGTGGGAGGAGGAGGAGTGGGTGGTGGAGGAGGAGGAGAAGGAGAAGGTGGCGGAGGAAGAGGAGGAGGTGTTGGAGTTGAGGAGGAGGAGGAGGAATAGTTGGAGGAGGAGGAAGAGTATGGTGATGAGGAGGAGTAGGTGGAGGATGAGGAAGAGGAGGAGGAGGAGGAAATTAGAAGGTGGAGGAGGAAGAGAAGGAGGTGGAGGAGTTGATGAGGAGGAGGAATAGTCGGAGGAGAAGGAGTAGAAGAGGGGGTGGGGAGGAGGAGTAGGAATATGGTGATGAGGAAGATGAGTAGGTGGGGGTGGAGGAGGAGGAGGAGGAGGTTGAGTGTTGAGCGTTGAGGAGGTGGAGGAGGAGGAGGTGGTGGTTGATGAGGAGGAGTAGGTGGGAGTGGAGGAGGAGAAGGAGGAGGAGGAGGTGGTGGTGGTGGAGGAGAAGGAGGAGGAGGTGGTGGTGGCGGAGGAGGAGGAGGAGGAGGAGGAGGAGGAGGAGGAGGAGGAGGAGGAGGAGGAGGAGGAGGAGGAGGAGGAGGAGGAGGAGGAGGAGGAGGAGGCTTGAGTTACTATTCATCTCAAGTTTATAAACACTTCAAAGACTTCGTATAGAATTTATATTCTTTAAATGTATATTTAGAGTATGGATACTTCATACTCGATTCAGAGCATCCGCGGACCACTTTTTGGAAACCACTGATCTAGATAAATATGCAGAAAGATAGATTTAAAAAGAGTAAATCATAATGAAGATGGAAATAAAGAAAAAGTTAATTCCCAATAATTAGAAAATCGATATGATGTAATAATAAGTGGAATAAAGAGGGAGTGAAAGTTATCATTAGAAAAGAGATTTGTAGATGTAAATCCAAAAATAATGTTAATAAGAAAGGGAAATTATTATACAAAAGAGATTAGTTTATGTAAATAACAAGATAATATGATTATGAAATGATTATGAAAGTTCAAAAAAAAAAGATAAGAGAAATTACGAATTATGAGAAATTAAGAGGATTAGCAGAATTCCTTGTTGGTTTATATTTGATTAATATACTGCGGGAGCGTTGCTCCCTCAATGCAATTTTATAATATTATGACGAACAAGTAAAGAAAGAAAGGAACATCATAATTTTGTGTACGAATAATTTAGCTAGCCTTTATCATGATAAGAACTCAATTAGGTGAAATATTCAATATAAAATATTGGCAGAACTCATTGAAATAAGGAGTTTTGTAATAATCTTGAGAGAGAACATAATGATTTCATAATTATTATATAATATTATATATAATTTCATGATAAGCAGGGTAATTACAACGTTAGTAGACAGAACTACTAACTTTGGGGTAAATACGGTATCGGATGGATTATATTATATTAAAGCTGCAAATGACAAAAAATTACAGAAAATTCACAGCCAATACGGCTTATTATCTCTGAGAACCCACCTCAAAATCAGTTAAACAACACACTGGAGGCTATGGGAAAGCCTTCAAATCACGAAAAATTTACCCCCCTGGCACTCCTAGAGCCCCCAAATTTATTCATCACATTCAAATCAGCCTCGCACAGGAAATTCGATAAAAGCTTTTTTGTTCAGCTCCCGGTGATAAGCCTATATCCATAGTTCGGTTCAGACCAAATTCAAATGGCGACCCGGGAAATTGAGTTTTCATCGAAAATTTAAAGTTTTCCCAAATGCGAAAAATTCTCAGCCAAAACTATGAATTCGCTGTGAAAACTGAACACCAAATCTGTTGTATACTACACTGGAGGCTACGGGAAAAACTCCAGACCTTCCAAATTCGACCCCCCGGTACACAAAAACATTTGTGAGACAGATACAACATATTGAAAGTAAACGCATGTTTGTTCTACCTGTGTACCTACTTAAATAATTTCATTTTTAACTATGACAGAACTTTATTTTAATAGGCCATAGTAGAAATCTATGGTGATCTTATCTCATTTAAATATAACTAGGTAAACCCCTCCCCTCACAAAATGTCAGCCCCCTCACGCTTATCAATCTCAATTTTTCTATTATCTTCATTTTTAGTAGAAAATTAAATATTACTAAAGATACAGTGGAACTTGCTGAAAATTAAATACAGTATTACTAAATTAATGGAATTACTAAATTTATCAATTAATTTGATGAATTAATTAACTACCCCCACCCCCTCAGCACAGGGAGTGAGGACTTTTGATATGTTCACCCCCTTACTATTCTTAAAAGAGCTGCGGGGTCAAAAATTGTGTACCAAACTAAACTTTTCCGTTGACTAGACTATTATAGAGAAATCGCTATTCTGTACAAAATTTGGATTTCAGCTGTGATCCTAAAAACTGTTGATAAACCCATCATAATATGCATCGTTATTCAAAACTAGCAAATTCACTATGTATGATAGTAGCCTAATATTAAGATTTCTGCGAAGAATTTTTGCGCAATTACCGAGAAATAAGGAAAAATTTTTGCGCAAATGCTATACTGTCAAATTAAAGTGAATCCATCTTTATACTGAGTAAATCTGTTACATCTTTATACTGTAAAATTATAAAGTGATTGCAAATTAATACATCTAATAACTTATACTGACAGATTAAAGTGAATCCATCTTTATACTGAGTGAATCTGTTACATCTTTATACTGTAAAATTATAAAGTGATTGCAAATTGAATAATTCGGAGGGTACAAGAGAGTGTGATACACCCATCGTTTCTCTGTCTCTCGCATAAGCTTAAAGATTGTGCAAACTACTAGGTGGAAAAAAAAAAACAGATGGCCCAAAAACAGATGGCTCCATGCGTTATCTCCTATTCTCGCTTACTCCATATCTACTGCTTTTTCCTCTATTACGAAAGCCATGTGAAAGAGAAATCAGTCGTGAGTTCCTTTTTAATCCTGCCTTCCTATACTGCCAGTTGAAGTGAATCCATATTATTCACTTTATATGTCACTTTATATGTGGCTTGCACCCAACTCGAGCCCCCCTGGCACGTTGCCGCTTTTTCCTCTATTGCAAAAGCTATGTGAAAGAGAAATCAGTCGTGAGTTCCTTTTTAATCTGTCATTCGTATACTAGTGAAACCATTTGCCTCTCACCGCGTAGCAATCTCTGCATTACGAATGACGAGTAAAGGATCATCTCGTTCTCCCCTTTGATCGGTCGTACGCTACTGCCAGTTTAAGTGAATCCATTCTGCTCCTCGGGCGGCCTTGTGAAGGTCGGGAGGGCGTTCCCCGGCCTTGACTTATCATCCACCTCAGCAGCTATGCCTTAGTACATCGCTTCTCACAAGTAGCAGTTTGAGATTGCCAGATGGCACCATGCGTTATCTCCTATTCTCAAATCACCATATTTCTAAATTCCTTTTTGCTATTATCAACAACGAATAAGCTATTTTGAACCATCTCTTATCACTGAAAATCCAATGTTCCGGTTCACACACCTAGCAATGAGATTTCGCTATAACTCTTCACATTCCTGCAATATCAATTATAATATTCCACTGTCACCAATCTTTAATACTGCTGGCTTTTCTATGATTGAGATAACTACGATAATAAATACAATTGCTGTAGATTGAAGATTCCTACAGCATTCCCTGTTATGACATTTATGACATGTTCTGTATTTTATTTTACTGAGTAGGCTCAATCCAGAAATTACTTGAACAGAAATAACGAGTTACGATTTTACTTCTCAACAACCATTAATGATAATGTAGATGACAAGATTTTTTAACAACAGAGTTTTAGCTGGTTCTATCTAGTTTTCAAACCCTGTGTCAACGCTACATAAATTCGTTCAAGAAAATATTTATCATAACTACATTAATGCATCAAACTCTCAAGAGACCGATGCATTTTTTCAACATCGAGTTCAATGCATTACTTTCAAGTATAAATAAAAGTGCCTATAGGCTCCTGACAAGAGACAACTATTATTTGATAAATTAATATCATTGATGTCACCAAAATTGTGTATCAGAGTTGAAGCAAAATTAGATGAAGTTGCACTGATGTAAAGATGTAGAAAGTACTTGAAGGTGATTGTTAAAAATGAAAAGCAAGTAGATTATTTGAGTAACAAATTAAGACTGGTAGTAATATTATGGAAGCAGATTTAGACAGAACTTTTTCTATCAAAGGAAAAATGAAAGCTATTGATTATAGTTATATTTGAGTAATTATGCAAGTAGGTATTTAGATAAGTGTAAGACACATGTAAAGACAACCTTGATGTATCCCTTCCAAGTCAAATGAACGTCGTGATTCAGATTAAGTTGGTGAAAGCACAAGTGGCTATTGTTGAGAGAAGCAAAGCGATTATTTGATTTCAGGTGATATGCATATCTAGCTAGAACTAGTTTTTTTTTTTTTTTTTTTGAAAACCACAGAGACATTCGGGGAACAGCAACTAGCAGAATTTTAAAATACAAATTTGAGAGAGAGAAACTCTCTTCGATCATAGTGACTTGTGATCACAATCCCTTACACTTGGGAGATTTGTCTATCAAGAGGAATAATTTGTCTCAAATGCTATAAGGAACATAGATTCTCTATCAATTGAGTTTCTGTCACAAGCAAGGAAAAACTTTTATGGAATACTGTAATAACACCGCAATGCTGGAAAATTAAGATTACAATATGATGAAAGTAAGATTCAAGCAATCTTTTTGGTACGAATTTTTTGTTGTTAGCATCCTTTGTTAAACAATAAATACGTGTAGAGATTTGGTTAGTTATGAGTTAGTTCTATGTCTAGTTAGATGTACACTTTCTACATGAATTAGATTACAGTTCTCCAGATAAGTATGAATAGCTTTTTTTCATCTCACTACTCTCAACCCACAAAGTTAGAGTGAAAAAACACTATAATTTCATATAGGTAAGAAATCACCTTGCTATGCTTTCAACGAAGGCTGTTTCAACGACCCCCACTCCACCTCCCTCTCTTATGAGCACACACCAATCAAATAACTAACCTTTGATTTGCTATGTCCTCCTTCCTCCTCCTTTGTACTCTGTTCTCCTCCTCCTCCCCTCCGAGGACAAAAATTCTCCTCCTTTGTCCTCCTCCTCTGTCCTCCACTCGTTTAGCAGGAAAGAAAAAATGAGAGAGGAATTGGGAGAAGGGGAGAGAGGTCACTGACAACACTCAATGTCACAATAACTTTCTTTATTTTTAAATTATTATACATACATCAAAGCATATCTATGACCAAATCAAATACAGAAAGTAACTCTTTCCTTATTCCTACTGGGTGTATATTTAAAAACATCTAGCTTGATTCTAATTTTATAATTCAAATCTATGTTTGGCTTTTCAAATTCTTCCTCTAACCAATAGTTTGACACATACAATGCTTCCACATTTTCAAACTGTAGGATATACCGAGTATTGTTTCTATTGTACACTTCTTTTATTGCAATAATGACTAACTCTATACCTTGTGGTAACTCTTCCAATCTTTTACACTGTCCTACTTTTACTTTCCCTTTAATTTCCAGCATTGTGATGTTATTATACTGCTCCACTTCTGTCTGTGTGAAGGGAGTGTCTTCCAAGTTTTTCCATACATCTGACAGAAACTTGAGTGATTCTATTCTAGGAAATGTATGACCATTATAGCTTGACATACCATTGACTGTAATTACACAAATTTTCTCTTCCCTTGGTAGACAAATTATTTCTTTTTTGTCAGTGTAAGGGATTACAAAATAACCCACTTTCTTAAGGTCTTCTATTGCATGTATGCATTTAGAAAAACATTTTATGAGAGCCCTTTACAAAGTAAACATGTTTCGAACCTTCCTTTTCTCCTAAAACACCTACATATGGAAATTTTCCTTTATTATTTACAGAAAAAGCAGTCACATTATAAACCCCACTAGGCTCAAAATTTCGCCAATGTGAATAAAAATATGGCTCAAGTTCCTCTCTCAAATTTTCTATTTCTTCCTCAAATTCTATAAGTTGTTTGTGCTGCTCCTTTATGCTCTCTGTAGCCTCTAAAAACTCAACTTTCCTCCGTTTTAGATCAATTTCATCCAGTTCTAGCTTACGCTTCTTGGCTGATAGCACTGTGATAGGAGACAAGGGCTGTATCTCTTTAACAGGGTATAGGAGAAGCTTACAAGTTATGTTTGCTCGTTTTCTTAAGACTTGTGGTATCAAGTTACCTGTTGCTACAAGGCCCAACTCATCTAGGTCAACAACTTTGGATATGGTAGAGGAAACTGTGGTTGACTTGGAGAAATATGTCTCACCACTCTTAATATAACACTTTTGTGAGAAACTGATATTATTCTTGTTCAATGGATCCTCAAAAATTTCTACATAATTTATAGGTAGTAGATTGAAACTGAATGCAGAAATAACATAAGAAATTATTTTATTTCTATGTTGTGGCTCAGTGGGGAGCTTTACTTGTACTCCAGTCAATTTCCTGGTATTGCTATTACCCCAGTAAACATACTGTAGAAGATCATTATAGACCAAACAACAACTATTTTTTAAATTATCTGTCAGTTTTCTCCACATTTTAGCCAAGGACACAGAATAAATTGGGGCATTTTGGAAATAATTTCTACTATCATTCAAGAGTGACAAGCTATCTTGAATAGGGTCAAAGATTTTGCTATTGTCTCTATTTGTTAAACTATAGTTATAGATTGTAGCTTCCAAACGTGTAATACCATGCATTTTAGCTGCATCAGAGGTAAAGGTTTCCGTAATCTTGTATCTGGACAGGCAATAAAGTCTACAATATGGTACCTAACTGCTTATTTACACCAGGGCTTGTGATTTGACATACAAACTTATTATAAATTTTTACCCTCACATTACTATTAACCCAAGTCAAGCAATCAATCCCAACAGTTTTATTGTTATCTACTATCACATTATAGTCTTCTTTATATTCTCCTTGGAAGCAGAAACAATGATTTGTAGTTAGAAAGTCACACATTCCATTCTTGTTGAATATTCCAGCAAAGTCCTGTGTTATGTCCAAGTCTAGTAGATAGAAGTGCTCCTTCCTCAGCTGCTCCAATAATCTCGGTAGTTCTTCTATCAATGTAGCAATTGGGACATCTGCAAGCTCCACTTTGTAAGGTATCCCCACTGGTTCCTGGTATTTTTGTTTCACTTCGTTGTAATTGTCATTGCCAAGCACTTGTAGAATCTTTTGAGACATATCACTTCCACTGTCCAATAGGTAAGGTAGCTTTGCTTTGACTCCATGTTTAGCTGACACCATATTTGAGAATTTGCCTCTTAAATATAAGTTGAATGCACCACATATATCCTTTTTTAGAACGAAGCGTCTCTTATCCATTGCCTCACAATCATCCAAACCACAGATTTTCACAAGCATTATATTGTCACAAAAAGGTCACAATAGGCACAAGATTTGAGTCATCCTGCACAAACAGTTCTTCCCCAGCAGTGTAATCAATATTTCCAATGTCTGTCACAAGGTTGTCATCACACAAGTTTTCTGATAGAAGCCACAAACCAAACCGCTCATTGGTAGGCTTGATTTTATTACCACAGAGCATAGGCACATTAAACACCTTAGAAGTATCCATGTTTACTCCACCGTTGACACTATCAAACTGAACGAATGCAGATCAATGCAGTGGTATTTATAGTAAGATAGTTGAGAAATGACGTCATACAGAATTATTGAAACAAGATTTGGATGCTCACAAAGACTGGTCATGTGATATGGTGTGTGATCATGTGACAGGGGTAGGAGGAGTGGGGGTCGTTGAAACAGCCTTCGTTGAAAGCATAGCAAGGTGATTTCTTACCTATATGATGACTTGCAACTGAGTAATGTGCCACAGATAAGAGAATATTTTACAATGGGTCGTCATCGTAATATTGATACTGCATATTTAATTCAGAGTTATGATGCCACACAGAAACATTTCACTAGAGATAACGCAAATATGATTATAATTTTTAAGATGGATTTATTGAGTCTCAAATTAATTCACAGAGATCATGTTGGAGGAGATATGTCTTATAAAGATTTCAGTAAACTTTGTCATACAGTTTGGAATCGTAAACCGCATAACTTTCTTACAATTTTAAAAGAATGTACTATAAAGGAAGGAAATATCGGGATTCACTGGACACGATACTTTCCCCTCAGTAGAGTATATTCTTTGTGCAGTCATGTTGTCTAAAACACATAAGAGTAGGAGGAGGAGGGGGAGGAAGAGGAGAGGAAATAGCTTAGTAAATAACAGGAAGGAGAATTTAATAGAAACGATTGAGACATTACGAAAGGTGATTAGTGACAAGCATAAAAGCCTTATTAATTTTGAAAAACGAACGGATGAATTCAATAGGAAATCTCTTTCGCCATTAATTGAACCTATAATTGAATTGGGAAAAACCAATCTACATTGCATTCTAATCATGATTTTACACCTAAAAAGGAAGAAGTAAAAGAGGAACAAGAGAGTATGGAAATTGATAATGAAGATGATGATGATGATGAGTATGAAGATGAGGAAGAGGGAGAGGAGGATGGTGATGATGATGATGATGATGATGATGGGAGTTCACTTGGTGCTAGCAGAATCAATGATTTGTTGAGCAAATACCTAACAGTGTTTCATAACGAAAAGTTGAATAATTCAATTACTTATGGAGTTTCATACAAACATCAAAGTGAAAAGTATTATATCGGTGATATACAGGTAATATTTGATAATGGATATATAGATGTTGATAAAGAAAGAATTCAATTAACTCGCGGATTACTCGAATTATTATTCAAAGCGAGACCAAACAGAAATCTTTATAATAATGATGACCTTGACAAGTACAAACGTATCTTATTACTTACTGGCGTACATTTAGATCGAAGAGGCTATGTTAAACATAATCATGGAATTAAATCGCAATTGATTCAGAAATTATTTCCTAGTAAAAAACTTGTTAAAAAGAAGGGACAAGGTTTGTTGAATTTTGCAAAAAATATTTCTCATGAAAGAAATTACCAATACTTTGATAGTTTTGATGAACTAGTGGAAAGATTAAATTTACTCTATTCCTCAAAAGCTTCTGGGAATTCTGCTCATGATGTTGAGATTTCATCTATACTAGAAGAGCTCAGAGAAGCAAAACTAATTATTTAGTGTCACGATGACCTTGCATCGATTCGGACGGATTGAAACACCTACTGCTACCACTTCAACTGCTGAGGTTTCCTGTAATATTGATGTCATAACACAGACTATAATTGATTCAATAAATCAGCAGGGAATCAGTGAAGCTGTTAAAAGTTCATTACAGAATTTTAGTGCAAATATTGATAAAGTTATCATAGAGAGAACACAAACTCTACAGAGTGCATTAGGAGAAGTGAAAAATTATCAGATACCTTTTCAACCCAGTTGGTTAGTATTGACAAAAATAAGGTTGATAAATCTTATTTGGACGAAAAATTGAAAGCCATTTCTGATAAAATTAAAAATTTAGAGATCTTGGACAGAAACTATCTTAACACTAAACTGAAACAGCTTAGTACAGAAATTTTTACTAAAGTAAATGAAACACAACCGTCAGTAATTGATAATAAATATTTAGATACTGTTTTGGAGAAATTGACTAGTAAAAATATAACTAAGGAAGAATTTGAAAAAAGATTATCTGGAATGGCAGACGCAATAAAAGCTACTATTTTTGATGGGATTAAACAATTCGTTACAAAGGATGCTGTTAATGCTCTGATTAAACAAATTAATGAGCAATATGCACAAAAAACTGATTTAAAAGATTTTATTAAGAAAGATGAATTGGATCTTGCTGTTAAAAAGGTTAATGATGAACTAACAACCTTGATTACAAATTCTGAAAAAGATACTGTGATGAGACTGCAATGTTCACCCGCTTTTATAGATTATTTAAAATTATTCATTCACAAAATGGCCTACGATATTGTAAGGAATTACGCAAAAGTTAGTTTTAATATGAATTGGATAGAGGCTAAACAACATAATTTGACTGAGGAACAGGTGGGAGATTTGATTACATCGAAAATGGGTCTTGGTCAATATGCTGGGTTTGTATTAGCCCCAGAAGAAAATCTATAACGAGCGGTAACAATTTAATTGTAAGCATAGCTGGCGAGGGAAAGCAGAGCTGGCGAGGGAAAGCAGACTTCGTAGCATCCAATTCAACTGCTAGTAGTAGCGAACGGTCGATCATAGTGGAGAACGGAATGAATTCTCCATTCTCTCTTTACTCCTCATTCGTAAAATGCTGTGCTCCGCTACGCGGAAAGAGGCATATGCTCGTATACGGATGACAAAGTAAAGGAGAGCAAACTCAACACACATGGCTTTTACAGCAGAGGAAAAGCAGCAACGCGCGAGGAGGCCCGAATTGGGTGCATACCAGTCTGCTACTTGTGTGAGAGAGAAACACATAGGAGCGCATCACCATTTCTCTCTCTCTATAACCTTGGCACGAGTGATGGATTTCACTACGTAACATCACATTAGATAAGGAAAGTATAGCATGCGTCGAATTGCAGCAACAGAAGGTGTCATTTGCTTTGAAACGTTCGAACTGATAAGACGATAAAATGAGTGCTTATTTCGATTGCGCAAGCTTTAATGAATTTTCAATTGATGCAGACCCGCAAGCAAATTGGGGTTTTGACCATTTTGGCTTACGATTGGTTTACTGTAACCAATGTCACATTTCCTGATAGTGGTGAAATTTGCATACACATAATTGATATTGATAGTGAAGGAGACTTTAAAGAGGTTATCAACTTGCCCAATGAGTATTCTCTAGTCTTAAACAAGCATAAACTTAAAAGTTTTCTTTCACGCTTGTGGGAACTTAATGTCAGTGGAAATCGAATTTTCCTAAGAGAACTGCACCCGATATTGATGATGTTGATTTGAGCACACCAAGTGATATAGGTCTGAGAATATCTATAAATATTTTTGGAATGCTTGTTCGTACTAAATTTACTAATAGATATTCTCGGAGAGCACACTTGACCAAAAAAAAGCAATGCCCGCAGGTTTGTACAGCACACATACAAGAAGAGGAATTTTAGAATTTGGAAATTCTTCTTCTTCTTCTAAACTGTCGGGTGGAAAGCAAACCGGATTCACTTTAACCTGACAGTAGAAAGGGAAATTAATTTTTCCAACAGGGAAATTATTTTTTCCCTTTTTCCCTCAAAGAGAGAGAAAGGGAAATTATTTTTTCCCTCACTGAGAGAGAGGGAAAGATCACTCTCTCTCTTTTCAACCCCCTCGTCCTCACTGGGAGAGGGGAGATAAGATAAGGAGAGGGAGAGGGTGAGGGAGAGTGAGAAGGAGAAGGAGAGGGAGAGGAGAGGGAGAGGGAGAGGGAGAGGGAGAGGGAGAGGGAGAGGGAGAGGGAGAGGGAGAGGAGAAGGAGAGGGAGAAGGAGAGGGAGAGGAGAGGGAGAAGGAGAGGGAGAGGGGGAGGAGAGGGGGAGTTTGCGCATGCGCAGAGGGGGAGGGGGAAGGGGGAGGGGGAGGGGGATTTGCGCAAAAATTTTTCCTTATTTCTCGGTAATTGCGCAAAAATTCTTCCCAGTAATCTTGAATGTAAGCTACTTATGATTGAATTCTGCATTGGAAAGTGCCAGTATGTGAAAATAGCGGCTATGTTCGATAATGCACACTTTTACTCCAATGAATCCTATTTCAAAAATATTGAAGATAAACATTATTGAATTTCTGAATGCAGGATTGTGTACCTAAAGAGTTCCTTCATATATCTAACATAACAGATAGATTTTAAATCGTTCAGTTATTCCGTAATTAACACTTATTTTTATACACGCATATATTTTTGACAATGATAATACGCTTCCAAGATGTATAATTGAATACTTCTAATTCAATTAACTACATGGATCAATAATTCTAGTCGATTCGTAAATATTTCATTGCCTTACTTGAAGGCTTTTATTCAATTATTTGAGTATAGTGTAACAGAGTCATACTTATTTACGACTTACTGCATTCGACTAATTATTTTATTATAAATTATAACTTACTCTCTTGTAAAGTCAATTAATGCAATGAACTGAGTCGAGATACTTGAAATATTTTAATAAATAGTACGGGTAGGTGTTTCTTAATGAATTACACCCAGCATTTTTACTGCGGTATGGAAATAAAATTTCCAAGAATCTTACAATCAAAACATTGAAAAAGTAGCTTACATTCAAGATTACTGGGAAGAATTTTTGCGCAATTACCGAGAAATAAGGAAAAATTTCTGCGCAAATCCTCCTCCCCTCCCCCTCCCCCTTCCCCCTCCCCCTCTGCGCATGCACAAACTCCCCCTCTCCTCCCCCCTCTCCCTCTCCTTCTCCCTCTCCTTCTCCCTCTCCCTCTCCTTCTCCCTCTCCTTCTCCCTCTCCCTCTCCCTCTCCCTCTCCCTCTCCCTCTCCCCTCCCCTCTCCCTCTCCCTCTCCCTCTCCCTCTCCCTCTCCTTCTCCTTCTCACTCTCCCTCACCCTCTCCCTCTCCTTATCTTATCTCCCCTCTCCCAGTGAGGACGAGGGGGTTGAAAAGAGAGAGAGTGATCTTTCCCTCTCTCTCAGTGAGGGAAAAAATAATTTCCCTTTCTCTCTCTTTGAGGGAAAAAGGGAAAAAATAATTTCCCTGTTGGAAAAATTAATTTCCCTTTCTACTGTCAGGTTAAAGTGAATCCGGTTTGCTTTCCACCCGACAGTTTAGAGAAGAAGAAGATTTCCAAATTCTAAAATTCCTCTTCTTGTATGTGTGCTGTACAAACCTGTGGGCGTTGCTTTTTTTGGTCAAGTGTGCTCTCCGAGAATCTATTAGTAAATTTAGTACGAACAAGCATTCCAAAAATATTTATAGATATTCTCAGACCTATATCACTTGGTGTGCTCAAATCAACATCATCAATATCGGTGCAGTTCTCTTAGGAAAATTCGATTTCCACTGACATTAGTTCCACCGAGCGTGAAAGAAAACTTTTAAGTTTATGCTTGTTTAAGACTAGAGAATACTCATTGGGCAAGTTGATAACCTCTTTAAGTATCCTTCACTATCAATATCAATTATGTGTATGCAATTTCACCACTATCAGGAAATGTGACATTGGTTACAGTAAACCATCGTAAGCCAAATGGTCAAAACCCCAATTTGCTTGCGGGTCTGCATCAATTGAAAATTCATTAAAGCTTGCGCAATCGAAATAAGCACTCATTTTATCGTCTTATCAGTTCGAACGTTTCAAAGCAAATGACACCTTCTGTTGCTGCAATTCGACGCATGCTATACTTTCCTTATCTAATGTGATGTTACGTAGTGAAATCCATCACTCGTGCCAAGGTTATAGAGAGAGAGAAATGGTGATGCGCTCCTATTGTTTCTCTCTCACACAAGTAGCAGACTGGTATGCACCCAATTCGGGCCTCCTCGCGCGTTGCTGCTTTTCCTCTGCTGTAAAAGCCATGTGTGTTGAGTTTGCTCTCCTTTACTTTGTCATCCGTATACGAGCATATGCCTCTTTCCGCGTAGCGGAGCACAGCATTTTACGAATGAGGAGTAAAGAGAGAATGGAGATTCATCATTTCTTTCTCCACTATGATCGACCGTTCGCTACTACTAGCAGTTGAATTGGATGCTACGAAGTCTGCTTTCCCTCGCCAGCTCTGCTTTCCCTCACCAGCTATGCTTACAATTAAATTGTTACCGCTCGTTATAGATTTTCTTTTGGGGCTAATACAAACCCAGCATATTGACCAAGACCCATTTTCGATGTAATCAAATCTCCCACCTGTTCCTCAGTCAATTATGTTGTTTAGCCTCTATCCAATTCATATTAAAACTAACTTTTGCGTAATTCCTTACAATATCGTAGGCCATTTTGTGAATGAATAATTTTAAATAATCTATAAAAGCGGGTGAACATTGCAGTCTCATCACAGTATCTTTTTCAGAATTTGTAATCAAGGTTGTTAGTTCATCATTAACCTTTTTAACAGCAAGATCCAATTCATCTTTCTTAATAAAATCTTTTAAATCAGTTTTTTGTGCATATTGCTCATTAATTTGTTTAATCAGAGCATTAACAGCATCCTTTGTAACGAATTGTTTAATCCCATCAAAAATAGTAGCTTTTATTGCGTCTGCCATTCCAGATAATCTTTTTTCAAATTCTTCCTTAGTTATATTTTTACTAGTCAATTTCTCCAAAACAGTATCTAAATATTTATTATCAATTACTGACGGTTGTGTTTCATTTACTTTAGTAAAAATTTCTGTACTAAGCTGTTTCAGTTTAGTGTTAAGATAGTTTCTGTCCAAGATCTCTAAATTTTTAATTTTATCAGAAATGGCTTTCGTCCAAATAAGATTTATCAACCTTATTTTTGTCAATACTAACCAACTGGGTTGAAAAGGTATCTGATAAATTTTTCACTTCTCCTAATGCACTCTGTAGAGTTTGTGTTCTCTCTATGATAACTTTATCAATATTTGCACTAAAATTCTGTAATGAACTTTTAACAGCTTCACTGATTCCCTGCTGATTTATTGAATCAATTATAGTCTGTGTTATGACATCAATATTACAGGAAACCTCAGCAGTTGAAGCGGTAGCAGTAGGTGTTTCAATCCGTCCGAATCGATGCAAGGTCATCGTGACACTAAATAATTAGTTTTGCTTCTCTGAGCTCTTCTAGTATAGATGAAATCTCAACATCATGAGCAGAATTCCCAGAAGCTTTTGAGGAATAGAGTAAATTTAATCTTTCCACTAGTTCATCAAAACTATCAAAGTATTGGTAATTTCTTTCATGAGAAATATTTTTTGCAAAATTCAACAAACCTTGTCCCTTCTTTTTAACAAGTTTTTTACTGGGAAATAATTTCTGAATCAATTGCGATTTAATTCCATGATTACGTTTAACATAGCCTCTTCGATCTAAATGTACGCCAGTAAGTAATAAGATACGTTTGTACTTGTCAAGGTCATCATTATTATAAAGATTTCTGTTTGGTCTCGCTTTGATAATAATTCGAGTAATCCGCGAGTTAATTGAATTCTTTCTTTATCAACATCTATATATCCATTATCAAATATTACCTGTATATCACCGATATAATACTTTTCACTTTGATGTTTGTATGAAACTCCATAAGTAATTGAATTATTCACTTTTCGTTATGAACACTGTTAGGTATTTGCTCAACAAATCATGATTCTGCTAGCACCAAGTGAACTCCCATCATCATCATCATCATCATCATCATCACCATCTCCTCTCCCTCTTCCTCATCTTCATACTCATCATCATCATCATCTTCATTATCAATTTCCATACTCTCTTGTTCCTCTTTTACTTCTTCCTTTTTAGGTGTAAATCATGATTAGAATGCAATGTAGATTTGGTTTTTCCCAATCAATTATAGGTTCAATTAATGGCGAAAGAGATTTCCTATTGAATTCATCCGTTCGTTTTTCAAAATTAATAAGGCTTTTATGCTTGTCACTAATCAACTTTCGTAATGTCTTAATCGTTTCTATTAAATTCTCCTTCCTGTTATTTACTAAGCTATTTCCTCTCCTCTTCCTCCCCCTCCTCCTCCTACTCTTATGTGTTTTAGACAACATGACTGCACAAAGAATTATACTCTACTGAGGGGAAAGTATCGTGTCCAGTGAATCCCGATATTTTCCTTCCTTATAGTACATTCTTTTAAAATTGTAAGAAAGTTATGCGGTTACGATTCCAAACTGTATGACAAAGTTTACTGAAATCTTTATAAGACATATCTCCTCCAACATGATCTCTGTGAATTAATTTGAGATTCAATAAATCCATCTTAAAAATTATAATCATATTTGCGTTATCTCTAGTGAAATGTTTCTGTGTGGCCCCATAACTCTGAATTAAATATGCAGTATCAATATTACGATGACGACCCATTGTAAAATATTCTCTTATCTGTGGCACATTACTCAGTTGCAAGTCATCAAAAATTACCAAGCTATATTCAGGGATACGGTTTGGATGGGGAATTTGGCTCACATCATCTTTCATGTGAAATCCGATATTTTTCAAACCTGCAAATACCTTATTTAAAAAAACATATTTTGGTTGATATAAACTTTTGCTAAATAAGTAAATGTGCTTAAATTTTAAACCATTTTCAGCAAATACTAAATTAAATAAGAGATTTGTTTTTCCCCCAGCACTGGAGATATAATTAACATTCTTGCATTGTGAGGTAGTAGCTCTCCATTTTTACAAAATGCAGGCTTTTCTTTATTTGTAATTAAGGTATCAAAGTTAACAATTGGTAATTGACTCATGATTACAAACGTACAGAGCGTGATCTGATAAGGTACTGAAAATTTTTACAATAGTTAGAACAATGACCGAGGTCATGATGACGCTACATGTATAGAGAGGCGTTTCCCAGAGATTGGAATGCAGAGCAACACTCTCCACCTCCTCTCCACATCATCATCAGACAGATTATGGATGTTCAAAAGATCTTATATTACGAAATGAGAACCAATGTTTGATGATGACAATAATACTTCTAATATATTTTCAACAAATGTACATCATGATATTTACAATAAAATCTTCGATAGATTATTTACAATAATGTACATGTTATTTACAATTGAGTACAAAAGATTATTTTTCATCTAATAATTGATCTTTACTAATATAGCTAGGTTTATAAAATCCAATCCATTTCACTAACAATCCTTTTTTATCACATTTTAATATTTTTTCAATCAAATACACTTGTCTCTCCGTTTCGTTTAATTGCGTTTTTTTAATTTCTTCTGCATAAAACCGACCACTAATTACTTCACCGTTTAGATCTCTCAGTGAGTAGGTTATAGGTTTGGAAGGAAATAAAGAATGAATCACAAAATACTCTGCGCTCCAGTTTATGTTATAAGATTTATCGAAAAATAATCGTTTCTTCGAAATTCGCACGATATCACCTAGCTTAAATTTTGGTTTTGAATTTTTCAATTTATATCGTATATTGAATGCAGAATTCAATGACGATAAAACATGTGTACGATCTTTTTTCCCCACATCTTTAGGTTTCATTCTAATTGAACTGTGCACTGTAGCATTATAATTTTGAACCAAACTGTCTAGATTGGTTAACCAGTTTTTTGTTCCGTGCTCAGTTAAATATCTATAAATTTTTGCTTTAAGTGTTCTATTAAACCTTTCAACTATGGAGGCTTTCTTATCGGTAAAAACATGGTATGTTTAATACTATATTTATCTAATAATGCTTTAACTTTTGAATTGAAGAATTCTGTTCCCTGATCTGTTTGGAACAGCTTAATGCCTTATTTTTAGAAATAATTGGTTGGAGAGCGTTAAATACAGATTGACTTGTCTTGTCTTTTAATGGTACACAATATGCAAATTTTGTAAAACAATTAATAACAACTAAGATATTTATAACCCTTATTAAAACATGATAAACTTATCATTTCAATAAGGTCTGCTTGAAGGAGATCTTTTTCACTTTTCAGTTCATACTTGCGAGTGGGATAGTTCACACGCGGCACGCTATGAAGCTCTAAAGCTAGCTTAGATCTAATAATATTCATGATATTTACAACAGACAAATCAAATTAGTGGTGTTGGATGATTGTCACGACACATACTGATCAATCAGTTGAAGTGTTGAGACTATAATGACCGAAAGGGAGAGTATTCAGACCATCTTCTGCAATGTATCTCTTATCGTCATAAGGACTCAAACAGACCTTAGCACATTCGACCTGAAACATACTATGGTTATAGGATCTTAACATACTAAATTTTTCTACATGTACACTACGTTCAAACAATGATTTCTTATACAAATTAAAATTAAGTTTTCTACATTTAACCGCTGACTTTACACCTTTTGCTACGCATTTATTTTCAACCTCCTCACCATTCTCATTACCAACTAAAAAGCTGTAAAGTTTCGATCTAAGACCTATAAATTTAGAGATCGGCCTTGAGCCCGTTTCATCCTTAAACTTACCTACAACTTTATTTCTCTCCATGGAAAAGCAAGGGTGGGCAGGTGGATAGTTTGAAGTATCGAATAGGTTCAAATTATCTTTGATCAAACTGATACACATCCTCTACTTTTAGGTTTAGAAGAAAACTGTCGGTATCGGTCATACAGAGTTCTACGCGGTTCCAGGGTACGATTTTTTGTAATTTGCAATAGAAAAAATCGTACATATGGAATTTACTCAACTCCAGTACGGAAAAGCCGGAATAGACAGGTTTGTTCATTTTAAGTTCCAACTTGCGAGAGAAAACCGCGATCACGTCCAGACTAATTATTTGCCAGCATTTGCATAACGGATTTGAAATGTACTTGTCTAATCGTTTTTCGTCTGTAATAATTTTAACATTAATGTGTTTCCGAATGGATTGTATAGTCTTACCAAAACAAAGATTACAACAGGCCTTAAAGAAAGATACCTCAAATTTATTTTTCGCGTTCTGTCTATTCCGGATATTGAAGTCGATGTAGCTTTTCAGCCAGGGAGATTGGGAAAAGCTTATTACGCGATGCACTTTCAATAATTTCAAACCGAGCTGAAGGTAGAGTTTTAAATTGACATAGTGTACAATGTACTTTTCACGGTTAAAAAGTGTGTTCATGAGTTTTCTGGTCACTCCCTGACCGTTCTCATTTGTCTGATACTCGGACAGCAATTCCCGCGGTGGAGTTAAGTGTAGCGGCGCGAGAGGGAAGCTGGCATGTTTATCGTGTAAATCTTTCGGGTACTCGAGATCGCATTCAATTATGTAACCAGTTCCTGAATTGCTGTCCAAATTCGCGAAATCAAGTTTGGAAATTTCTTCCTCTGTGAGGAATTTGAAATTCCCGAAAGGGAGGGGTCTGCTCATAGCATCCGCGTAAAGAGAATTAGCATCCACGTAAAGGAGATAATTAGACGGTTTTGAGGGATCGTATGTCTCAGGTAGATGTTTATTATTCGCCTCACAATAACGTTTACCGATAAATGAGACCCCGCCTCTCATTCCCGCTTCGAACATGAGATGCATGTCCGGATCTGTAAGTAATTGCAATTCGACTTTAGTGTACTTCAACATGCAATTCCAGGTGAAGTCTGCGAGGGAAAGAAAATGGGTCACATCGAGGCCGTATGAGCTAAAAAGCGTAGACCTCATGGATTCAAAAACTACCGCTAATAGCATTATGTCCAAACATAAATAAAAATCGTGATATTCACCCAGATTTTTCAGCTTGAATGTTGAGAACACTCTTTGCGCATGCTCATATTCTTCGCGAGACAGAGGTGTATCAGTTAAGTCGTTATGAAAACATTCATATAGGTAAGAAATCACCTTGCTATGCTTTCAACGAAGGCTGTTTCAACGACCCCCACTCCTCCTACCCCTGTCACATGATCACACACCATATCACATGACCAGTCTTTGTGAGCATCCAAATCTTGTTTCAATAATTCTGTATGACGTCATTTCTCAACTATCTTACTATAAATACCACTGCATTGATCTGCATTCGTTCAGTTTGATAGTGTCAACGGTGGAGTAAACATGGATACTTCTAAGGTGTTTAATGTGCCTATGCTCTGTGGTAATAAAATCAACCCTACCAATGAGCGGTTTGGTTTGTGGCTTCTATCAGAAAACTTGTGTGATGACAACCTTGTGACAGACATTGGAAATATTGATTACACTGCTGGGGAAGAACTGTTTGTGCAGGATGACTCAAATCTTGTGCCTATTGTGACCTTTTTGTGACAATATAATGCTTGTGAAAATCTGTGGTTTGGATGATTGTGAGGCAATGGATAAGAGACGCTTCGTTCTAAAAAAGGATATATGTGGTGCATTCAACTTATATTTAAGAGGCAAATTCTCAAATATGGTGTCAGCTAAACATGGAGTCAAAGCAAAGCTACCTTACCTATTGGACAGTGGAAGTGATATGTCTCAAAAGATTCTACAAGTGCTTGGCAATGACAATTACAACGAAGTGAAACAAAAATACCAGGAACCAGTGGGGATACCTTACAAAGTGGAGCTTGCAGATGTCCCAATGCTACATTGATAGAAGAACTACCGAGATTATTGGAGCAGCTGAGGAAGGAGCACTTCTATCTACTAGACTTGGACATAACACAGGACTTTGCTGGAATATTCAACAAGAATGGAATGTGTGACTTTCTAACTACAAATCATTGTTTCTGCTTCCAAGGAGAATATAAAGAAGACTATAATGTGATAGTAGATAACAATAAAACTGTTGGGATTGATTGCTTGACTTGGGTTAATAGTAATGTGAGGGTAAAAATTTATAATAAGTTTGTATGTCAAATCACAAGCCCTGGTGTAAATAAGCAGTTAGGTAACCATATTGTAGACTTTATTGCCTGTCCAGATACAAGATTACGGGAAACCTTTACCTCTGATGCAGCTAAAATGCATGGTATTACACGTTTGGAAGCTACAATCTATAACTATAGTTTAACAAATAGAGACAATAGCAAAATCTTTGACCCTATTCAAGATAGCTTGTCACTCTTGAATGATAGTAGAAATTATTTCCAAAATGCCCCAATTTATTCTGTGTCCTTGGCTAAAATGTGGAGAAAACTGACAGATAATTTAAAAAATAGTTGTTGTTTGGTCTATAATGATCTTCTACAGTATGTTTACTGGGGTAATAGCAATACCAGGAAATTGACTGGAGTACAAGTAAAGCTCCCCACTGAGCCACAACATAGAAATAAAATAATTTCTTATGTTATTTCTGCATTCAGTTTCAATCTACTACCTATAAATTATGTAGAAATTTTTGAGGATCTATTAAACAAGAATAATATCAGTTTCTCACAAAAGTGTTATATTAAGAGTGGTGAGACATATTTCTCCAAGTCAACCACAGTTTTCTCTACCATATCCAAAGTTGTTGACCTAGATGAGTTGGGCCTTGTAGCAACAGGTAACTTGATACCACAAGTCTTAAGAAAACGAGCAAACATAACTTGTAAGCTTCTCCCATACCCTGTTAAAGAGATACAGCCCTTGTCTCCTATCACAGTGCTATCAGCCAAGAAGCATAAGCTAGAACTGGATGAAATTGATCTAAAACGGAGGAAAGTTGAGTTTTTAGAGGCTACAGAGAGCATAAAGGAGCAGCACAAACAACTTATAGAATTTGAGGAAGAAATAGAAAATTTGAGAGAGGAACTTGAGCCATATTTTTATTCACATTGGCGAAATTTTGAGCCTAGTGGGGTTTATAATGTGACTGCATTTTCTGTAAATAATAAAGGAAAATTTCCATATGTAGGTGTTTTAGGAGAAAAGGAAGGTTCGAAACATGTTTACTTTGTAAAGGGCTCTCATAAAAATGTTTTTCTAAATGCATACAATGCAATAGAAGACCTTAAGAAAGTGGGTTATTTTGTAATCCCTTACACTGACAAAAAAGAAATAATTTGTCTACCAAGGGAAGAGAAAATTTGTGTAATTACAGTCAATGGTATGTCAAGCTATAATGGTCATACATTTCCTAGAATAGAATCACTCAAGTTTCTGTCAGATGTATGGAAAAACTTGGAAGACACTCCCTTCACACAGACAGAAGTGGAGCAGTATAATAACATCACAATGCTGGAAATTAAAGGGAAAGTAAAAGTAGGACAGTGTAAAAGATTGGAAGAGTTACCACAAGGTATAGAGTTAGTCATTTGATTGTGTGTGCTCATAAGAGAGGGAGGTGGAGTGGGGGTCGTTGAAACAGCCTTCGTTGAAAGCATAGCAAGGTGATTTCTTACCTATATGAGGATATCTATAGCCATTATTGGAATGCTTGTTCATACTAAATTTACTATAGATATTCTCGGAGAAACACTTAAAAAATAACGCCTGCAGTTTGTACAGCACATAGAAAATTTCAATATAAATTTGTGAAATTTTTCTTAACTGTCGGGTGGAAAGCAAACCAATTGTATTAATTTTCAATCACTTTATAATTTTACAGTATAAAGATGTAACAGATTCACTTTAATTTGACAGTAGAGAATTTTTCCCTCAAAGGGAAATTATTTTTTCCCTCATTTAGCATTCACTTTAATTTGACAGTATAGCATTAGATGGATTCACTTTAATTTGACAGTAGAGAATTTTTTCCCTCATTAAGCATTCACTTTAATTTGACAGTATAGCATTAGATGGATTCACTTTAATTTGACAGTAGAGAATTTTTTCCCTCATTTAGCATTTACTTTAATTTGACAGTATAGCATTAGATGGATTCACTTTAATCTGTCAGTAGGGAATTTCTCCTCCAAAAAGGGAAATTTTTTTTCCCTCACTGAGAGAGAGATATATCTCTCTCTTTTCAACCCCCTCGTCCTCACTGGGAGAGGGGAGATAAGATAAGGAGAGGGAGAAGGAGAAGGAGTGGGAGAGGGAGCGGGTGAGGGAGAGGGAGAGGGAGAGGGTGAGGGAGAAGGAGAGGGAGAAGGAGAGGGAGAGGGAGAGGGAGCGGGTGAGGGAGAGGGAGAGGGAGAGGGGGAGGAGAGGGGGAGTTTGCGCATGCGCAGAGGGGGAGGGGGAAGGGGGAGGGGGAGGGGGATTTGCGCAAAAATTTTTCCTTATTTCTCGGTAATTGCGCAAAAATTCTTCCCAGAAATCTTGAATGTAAGCTACTTGAAAAGTATTCTGGATAGAGTTTATTTGATTGTTTCTTCTTAATCACGATTTAGAAATATTGTTGTTAATTTATTTTTAGCATTACCACAAAAGAATAAGTAACAGTATTCCTTCAACTTTGTGGCATTATACAATAATACAATCATTGTAGCTGAACTAAATATTCCAACTAACATACTATAATACAAGAATCCTTAATTATAGGTACTTAATTATTGGATTTACAATCAGGACCTTTTGACTCCTCTTTGTTTCTTCGCTATGAACATTTTCCATCACTCACAATGTTCACCAGGAATTACAATAGCTTGTTTTTTCTTCTGTTTTTTTCATTGTTATCTCACGTTTATTTTCCAAGCTGGTTCTCAACTTGTTTTTGATCATTTCATCCTCAAGTCTCACAGTATGACCAATTAACAAGCACTGTCTCATTATAATAACAATCTAATTTTTATTACCACACTTTCTAGAACAGTTTTACTTTGAATCAATTAGTTACTGATCTCCTTTAGTCTGAATTGCAGTAACTATATTACCCACAGTATGGCCATCGACTGTCACGCATTTGATTGACTAGCTCAATCACGTGGTACAAATCCGCCATTGAGATTTCAAACAAACTTTATAGTCCAATCTTATTGCGTTGGAAATTTGGTACTTATCTCTTCTTTCACCGATTGAAAACAATTTTGAACTTCCGATGAGTTTGGTATAACATTTTCGAAGGAAGTTGGTTAGGCCTATACTTAAAAAAAAGACTGATAAAGTTTATTCAAATAACACTAATAGCGTAAACATCAATTTTTCTTTCCTTGGGCTCCTTGCGGACCACTCTCTGGTAGCCACTGATCTTGATGAATATGCAGATAGATTTCAATTTTATTGTATTTACTCATCCAATTTATTGGATCGAACTTCTAATGATCTAATTTCAAAATACTTTTGCAGCTCAATTGGATATAACATTTCAAGAAATTAATATATAAATCACGGTTGAATATTTTAAAGTTTTTTCCCCCTATGAAGATTCGAAATATAATGCAGCATATTCTTATAATGCAGCATATAGTGCATTATAAGTAGGATCGCTCGCCTTCACTTATTAAAGTATATAAGATTTCCGTGATTACTTCGATATAATCTCTCTGGAGTTTTTTTATATATTCTCAATAGAGTTTTAGAACTTTAATTAGTAAATGGTAGATAATGGCAAGTGAAAATGGAAGGTTCCTAGTAACGCAACCTGAAAGCTGAATCTCAGAACTTTAATTAGTAAATGGTAGATAATGGCAAGTGAAAATGGAAGGTTCCTAGTAACGCAACCTGAAAACTGAATCTCCAAAAAATGACTGATAATCTTTTGAAATATGTCATGATATTGTTCCATTGACAAGAAATAATCATTTCATAAGTGATACTTTGAAACCACTGCTAGTGGTATTGCAAGTCGAAACTCATATATCAACAGCTATTGAACAATATTGAACATGCTATGGGTAGGCTTTTCAGGACTGAAGAGAATCAATCATAGAAGAAAAGACGGAGTGTGGTACGGCAAACAGTTAAAACAGAGGCGAGCGATTACCAGTAATGTCATTTCAGATTATCATTACTCTTTAACCCTACACAATCATTCTTCACTGTCATTACTTTCCTTCAGTAAAGGTGTGGTTAAGCTTGTGTTACCACAATGTAAAAAATGGATCAAGCAAAAAAGCTTGTGTTGCTATAATTGACCGAGCGAAGTGAAGTTTCAAAGTTAGTTTGTCTACTAACGTTGGTGAAGTCTAAGATTCGAGTCGACGGTTTGACATTTCTCTTAATGTTTGAATGTTTAAATGTTTATATGTTGCGCATTTACGGCAAAACTCGGTAATAGATTTTCATGAAATTTGACAGGTATGTTCCTTTTTCAATTGCATAAAAATCAGACTATAGAATTATTCATCATAAATCAGCTCACAAGCTATTACAGATGTGTGGAGAAGCCAGTCTATTGCTGTATTTCCATAAGGTATTTAGTTTCAATCAGGTACTTGTGGATGAGAATACTGCGTGGAGTCTACTGTTCACATAACTACTAGTTATAGTATTAGCTACAAAAAGGCGGGTAAAACGTAAACGCTGGTTGAAGGATTGGTTGAAAAAACGTGAACAGTACTCTCATGTTGTGTTGTTAAATGAAATTCAACTCACCTAGCCAGGACTACAAAAACTATTTCCGCATGAATGACATTATGTTTGAGAAATTGCTGAAACTATTTACACCTCTTTTACTCCGAGAAGATACAATTACAAACATGAGACAATGTTTGCCAGTTAAAGGAAGACTAGCAGTAACATTAAGGTACCTTGCCACTGGGTGAAACTTTGAAGACCTAAAATTTTCAGCAGTCATGTCACCTTCATCAATAAGCAATGCCATTGTTGAGACTTGTGAAGTACTTGCATACATCTTGCAAGACTACATGAATGTACATTTAATTTACTTCATACTTGCATTTATTTATATTCAGCATTAGTATGTTATTGTTAAAAAACATACACAGATCAATTAAGTTTCCCTTTCCATATGTAGAATATAGGCTACTACATGCATATAGTGAGGTCCACGTTGTAATGACAGTGTTTGATTAGCAATGCTATTGCTATCCTTGTCTATCATTCAACAAAGCGGATAGCGCTATCTCTTTCTCGCTTTGCTCTGTTGCCAGATCGTTTTTTAACAATGCAGAATGGATAATTGATTAACAAAATAGGTTCCACAGTTCTGGAAGGAAGTTTTTCGAATGTTTTGATGAACTGTCGCAGATGTTCTTCTCCAAATGCATTTCCTTCACAAGGTGCAATCACTTTACTATCGCTGTCCATGATGATTGTACAATCTTGCAGTGCGAACTGAAAAATTACGATATACTGATGCACGACACTACTCGATCATTACTAATGATATTATCCCCACCAAAAGCGAGTAATGATGACTGAAAATCAGAAAATCCGGATTTTTGTCATTACTATCCATCATTACTATCTATGTCTCACTAAACGATCATTATTAATGACATTAGTCTCCAGTAATGACATCAATAATGACCGTCTAAGGTTTGCTCAATAGCTGATTTTTAACATTATGAAACATATATATGCTCATGTTCGCTGAATTCGCGATGCTCGGCGGAATGCACGGTTTGCTACGCGGTTCGAGGTTCGGTTCGGCATGTGTGGACGCACCTTTGGTTGTTACAGGACATTTATACAGATCAGAGGCCAAAGCGACATAATAATCTATACTATAATAAAGGAAAAGAACTGGCTTATACACGTGCGGAATAGGAAAATTATGTTTAACACAATAATCACGTCTCAAGTACTGGACTGATTAACTTGGAATTCTGCATATAGATTCTTTATTAATTAACCGAGGATGGTTATAGACATATTTTCGATTCTTAAAGATTTGATTACATCAAGTTTTCAGTTTGTCAAGTTGTAAATAGACCCTTGCGGAGCACGGGTTACCTGCTAGTTAACAATAACAATCGTTTACCAAAGTTGTTGGCGTCCGCTATATCTGTGTTGACATTCTCGAAACTCAAACCAAAACAATGTTTGTTTAGTGACGTTCACAATAATACATGTATTGAAAACGTTTTCAAAACACATTAGGAACAATAGAAACCAATAGAGAGCCTCTGCGCGCAATGATCACCCAATCGCTTTAAAGCGCGCCTAAGACTATGAAAGCCGGGAGATTCAAAACTGGTCTGAAGGGATCAAATCGCCCGAAAAGTTTTTCGGATCTGGAGGGGAAAGGAGTCATGGAAAAATTCTACAAAAAAACAGGAACATTTATCTTAACATTAGTGTCCTTCCCGTGAATTTTCAAGTCTATCTGTCAACAAATAAAAAAGTTATTGCGATCTTTCGAATTTTATGTCTTCAAACGATCAAAGTACAATAAATTCCTTGTAACCTACCTAAACGTTGAACACAATTCCGACTACTCATTCTATTTTTGTCAAAAATAAATTGATTAATCAATGATATTTTTGAATTTCTGAACGCAAGATTGTGTTTCTAAAGAGTTGCTTCAGACATATATAATATCAGATAGATTAAAAAGAATTCAGTTCTTCCGTAATTAACACTTATACACGCGTTATTATTGACAATGATTATACGCTTTCAAGATGTATAATTTGAATACTTTTAATTCAATCTTCTCTCTATTTTTGATAAACTTCCATCCTCAAATCTCGCAGTATGACCAATGCACTCACTCATTCCAGCAATATTTCATTCTTATTATTCTTATTTTTACACTTTCTGAAACAGTTTTACTTTGAATCAATTAGTTCCTGATTTTCTTTAGTCTATATTGATAAGCTGTTATGTACAAAAATAGGGAGGGATTTCGAAGAGGAACACATTTAATATATTTTCTACAACATCATTAATCATAAAAATTCTTATGAATTTTCCTTCTCGAGTCCGGGCGCAAATGTCATGAATAAGGCACTCCGTGGTCATTTTTGTGTAACAGCCGTGGAAGATGTCTCAATTTCTTCGTTAGGTCTAGCATAATAAGGATCGTGATGATGATAAGTCGAAATCGCAGGCAAACACCTCGAAAACAAGATGGCCGCCAAAATTCCAGGGTTTTGCTATATCGCTTGTATTTCAATAACCGTTCAAGATAATCAACCTTTGTTTTGGACGAAAATATTTTAAAAACCCTCCAATACAATTTTTGTTCTATAAAATCTTCCTCTAAAGCGCATATTGTTTTAGTTATAACCTTCAAAAGCCCAAAAAAACGTTTTTTCTAATTTTTTACAAATTTAATTCCTTTATAACTTTTTTCGTGCAAGAGATACAGATAAATTTTGAATCTACGAAGCTTAGAGCGTTATTTCAGCTTTGGAACGATATATCTTCATGCGCTGTACGTCAGGAAATGAGTTCTCAAGCGCCCTCAAAAAAAACCCTGCACGGTTTCTGGTGCGTTTTGCCATACACATGAGGTGACAAGCTAGAACTATAAAATCGATTCTTTCATGATTACTTCAAGATAGAGACTTGAAAATGGTCTCAATCTCTTCGTTACAACAAGCCGAATAAGAATATTGATGATGGAAACAACAAAAATATTCAACATCATTGAAAAATTCAAGATGGCGATCATTATTGACAGAAATTTTTATATCGCTTGCTATTTAGTTATTGTGAGAGATATCGGATTGGTTTTACCACCAAAGTGTTCAGAATTGAACAAACTATGATGTTCGAGAGAAGAGAATCGACTCATTTCAACCACTCTTCTCATGATTCATTCAACTTCAAAAACTTGAAACATACATTTTTCGGCGACAATATTTCACTTTCCACCCTGTAAATGTATTCGCAGTAGACATACACCAGTGTTATTGGTACAGTGTTCTAGTATATTTCTGAAGCTTCAAAATGACTTCTGGTTGGAGGCAGTCAGTTCATATTCCACGGCTGGAGCGTCATCGGAAAAAGAGAGAAAAGTACTGTTTACAGCTGAAAACACGCTTTTTCCACCAAATGCCAATCCCAACAATTAGAAAATCTTTTAACTCATGACTCCTTGAAGGTACAGACTTGGGAATGGTATCAATCTCTTTATAATAATGTGTAGAAAGAGATTATCCATGATGGTAATCTCAAAAATGTTTGTCATCATAAAAAAACAAGATGGCTGCAAAAATATGCCGATTTTTAAGAAATTGTCCGTAATTCTAATAATGTCGTGGATATCGGATCAGTTCAGCCATGTGGGAGCTCGAAAATAATCATACTACAATATCCGAAAGATTTATCTAATTCCAACAACTTCTACTATGGTTAATATAGATGTCAACCAGATGTCATTTTGAAGCTTGGAAATATACTAAAATATAAACTTTGAATTCTTTGTTGCCTAGAGGACTGGTACATAGAAATTTCAGTCTGTTTCCACTGTTCCGATGAAGTTAAATTCTCTTTCTGCCTGGCATTCATTGTATCACCTTTTAACTTATAGCTCAGCAAGCACAAGTGAGCAGCTTATTTTATAATTCTCGTATTTTGACAGTAGGCTTATAACTTTAGTGCTCTCAATAATGAAGAATTTGAAAATGATTAGAGCTTACACAAGACAATCATCCCGTTGTTCTCAAGATTATTGTTTGTGCTTAGGCCTGATGATTTTTAGAAATTATTGCTGAGGAAATCGAATTTCTTCAATATTTAGCATTTTCTCAATTTATTGACAATCGGGAGTATTGAGTATCGGATTGACATTGAATTATGATCAAGCTAGACTATATAGCAAGATTTGTGAAAATTGATCAGCTATCAACAACTTTCAAAACGTTTGAGGCTTGCAAGATTGTCAGAAATCATAATCTAATTTGTTAGGTAACAAAGAATTCAAAGTTTCTATCTACTACAGAAGGAAAATTCATAAGAATTTTGGTGATTAATGATGTGTTAGAAAATTTATTAAATTTGTTCCGCTTTGAACTATATTATTTTATTTTATCTGATATTATCAGATTAGCTCATTTACTTTAGATTACCAGTTTACCAGAGATTTATAATGGTGTAACAACCGAAACCGGTATCTCGATTTTTTATTAATTTGTGGTTTGACAATATCTTTTCTTTTCATTTAATATAAATTACAAAATACGTTCGCTTGAATTCTAGGTTATAATAGTTGAAAATGATACTAATTCAGTATTCAATTGATTGACCAAAGCATAAATACTGGAAGGACTTATTTGAAGAAAGAGGGAAATAATGAGAAAGAGGGTGCGAGAGTCAGGTTCTCTTCATCAGACAAACCCATGAGTTTGTGAGCGGGTAAAAGAGAGTGAGATAGAGAGATAAAGAAATTATAAAAGATAGCAAACGATATAAGATAGCAAATGATAGGGATTCAGAGAGCTTGTACAAGAGAGCAAGAGAGTATTGGAGGGTTCATACAAACTCGGCAGTAATGGTCAGAGGAATTTCAGAATTTCATGGGACCCTCAAAAAGTGCTATACAAACTCGGTAATTTCTGTAAAGATTGAGCAGGGACTACATAATACACTTATTGTATTTCGTGCTTGCTTGTAGAAACCCTTTCCACTCATCACCACGATCCTTCCCATGAAACGCACATGACACCACTCAAGCAAGTGATCTAACAAATAATTATTAATCTCGAATCGTCCTTTCCAGTTTTCAAGTAGATTTCAACAACTCTTATACTGACAGATAACAATTTCTATGAGATTTACAAGGTTCTGTTGAAATTCAACACTACAATAGAACATTACTCCTTCATTTGCAATGTATAATCCTATAAGTAGAGAAGGATTGTGGGGATGGACGGACTTTTTTGCTCGAAATCCCCCTCCCCCCTCTCCCCCCTCGTCCATCCCTCCACCCCTTCCCCCCGCCTGTAGGGCGGGGGGTGTTCTAAAAATAGATTTCCCCTTCCCCCTGTCCAGTGGAGGTGAGGGGGATAGAGAGAGAGGGAGATATATCTTTCTCTCTCTTTCTAAAAATAGATTTCCCCTTCCCCCTGTCCAGTGGAGGTGAGGGGGATAGAGAGAGAGGGAGATATATCTTTCTCTCTCTTTCTAAAAATAGATTTCCCCTTCCCCCTGTCCAGTGGTGGTGAGGGGGATAAGATATCTCTCTCTCTCTCTCTCCAGGTGAGGGAAAAAAAATTTCCCTTTTAGGAGGAAAAATTCCCTCTCTCTCTACTGTCAAATTGAAGTGAATCCATATTTCTACATCTAATGCTATGCTGACAGATTGAGGTGAATGATAGATGTGGGGAAAAAATCTCTTTGAGAGGGAAAAATTCCTTTGGTGTCAAATTAAAGTGAATTCATATTTCTACATCTAATGCTATACTGACAAATTGAAGTGAATCCATTTCGCTCTACTACGATGACAGGTTCAAGAGATAGAGATCTCCTTCTTTTACTCGTGCCATCTCTTTCCCGCACCCTTTCCGAAAGGAAAGGAGATAAGAATCAATTGAGAAATTCTCTCCCAGTATAGATGAGAGGGAAAAATTCCCTTGGTGACAGATTAAAGTGAATCCATATTACTCTAATCCAAAGTGAGGTCAATGACTCTCTCTATATCTAATTGAATTGAGAAATTCTCTCTCATCTAATGCTATAAATCTCTACGTTCTTTTACATTTTTTATCTGCAATATCGTACAAGCATTTCCAAAGTTCATCGGAATTTTTAACAACAGATAATGACGAATCATTTGTACAATCATAATGTAGATGACCGCTGTCTAGAATATTGAGCAGTTCGAAAATCTCAGATAGAATCGAAAAGTGTACATTTTCTGTTTTTGTTAACGGTAAATCAACATCTTGACATCCTGTTGAAAATTTAATATTCTTCGCAATTGAATCAAATTCATTAAATGAAATTGACATCAAGAGACGAGATAATTTTTTGAATTTTGAAAAACCATAACACTGCATCTCGCAGATGTTTGACGTGACTCGAATGAGGGGGAAAGAATTCTAAATTGATGAGATGCACGTGTTATAGACGCGTGTGCACTAAAGATTACCCCACACGTGCTGTCTGCTCTAGCTCTAAATTGATGAGATGCACGTGTTATAGGCGCACGTGCACTAAAGATTACCCCACACGTGGTGTCTGCTCTAGCTCTAAGCAGCAACTAAACTAAAAAACGTGAATGGGATATCGGAATGAAAAATCGTTTGAAGGCAGAAAACGTTTATTTACACATTTCACTACAACAATACATAACTTCATCTTCAATTCTAATTAGCTTATCTATACATAAATTATGAGGACGATAATAACATAGATAGTCTCTTATATCATTTAAATTCACCGTGCTTAGAAAAATGTCTTTCAATTGCTTCGCCAAACTATAATTTTCAGGAGTTGATTTCCTAATTGCACTTTCACACTCATCGTACCAATCAATACAGTTTTTTAACCTCACTTCCAATTCGTTGTCGGGAGCCAACCACTTTCTCGGATCCATGTTGTTGAGCGAATGAAGAAAACTAAGTGTAGGCAGGAACTATTATAGAGTAATTAAGTGGTCTTTCTTCATCAATTGACGATAGACAACATGTACGCGCTTTATGCAGTCTCAATGCATGCAGGCAATAAACACACTGTAGATCCTTTCCGTTGTAGAAGAATCCATAACGAGCAAAGTTTCTTTTCTGTGAATTTGTGTACATTGGAGCCATTTTCATACTTTGCATTCGATTGTTTTCGCACAAGAAATTATTTGTTTGATACATATTTTTAAACAACAAAGAATTATAATGTTGAGCAGAGAATAACGCACAGCGAGAATGTGGTTTATTTTTATGAATGTTGCATGCAGCATAACACCATGAACTAGTGAAAAAGCTGAAATCAGGTTTTGGAAAATCCTCTGGTATGCATTGTACGTTGCTATGCAATCTTCTTAAAAACTTTGCTTTCTCAGTTCCTTTTGTGAAAATTTTCTCATAAGCTGCAAGGTAATCACGTATTAATGACTCACTGTATTCTAAATCTCCATCTTCCCATTTTATTTTATGATAGTGACGTTCTAACCATGTTACATCGTTATACAATTTTGCACTCAATTCTGTCTTTGCAAATGGCGATTTGAAATGGAACACAATATAATTATTAAACTGATCAATTATGGCAAGTTCTTTCACAATAATTTGATTACAATCTTGTTTAAACCAGTGAAGATCAACCGTAGCAATTTTAGCACTCGCTTGACCTTCTTTCTCTTCGCGGGCTTTGTCTCTCCCCTCAGCGGCGGCGGCGGCGGATTCCTCAAATCCTCCTTTGTCCTCCTCCACCTGCAGCGGGTTCGGTAATCCTGCGTCTCTCCCCTCCTCCTCCTCCACCTCCAGCGGCTTCGGCGTACTGCACCTTGCTTCATAATAGAAACTATCAAGATCGCACTGAATACCAATAGAGCGAGTTTGTGGCTTGTCCAAAATATCAGAACACAAAGAATAGGACATGTTGGCTGTTCAAAGGTGAAACTGATAATGGCTTACATTTGTCGCAGTACACACCTTATATAACCTGCAGTGATGCACTCTATCAACAAATTACTGAACTTCTTTCACCATACTCGTGAGAGGTGTGTATTCCATCACACGATCGCTAATTAAAACGCAATACGCGGAAGTATTTGCAGGTACTGCACTTTTAAATTCCATTTCAATACGAACATCTGTCGATGATTTCAAATGACTTGGTTGGTGTGAACAATCTACAACAATCAGTGGTGTTGATTCACAAAATGTTTTAAAATCGATTTCTGTTCCGAGTTCGCTATTGATTGAATGATTATAATACGAGGGCGCGAAATCCAAGAACATCCGGTATAAAACCTCCTTCTTACCTAGCAGATTTTCATATGGATAATACTCACTGTTCAAATATACTTTAACATTGTAAATACCGCAGCTATCGAAATTAGATATTGATTTTTTTATTTTATTCTTACGATCAGTTTGAAATGCAATTATAACGTATTTTGGACTATCAAAACTCGATGTGGTACGAACTGCCCAAGAATGGTTAAGTGAATTTTGCAAATTTGGTAATTCACAAATTTCCCAATGGCGGAAACCTAATTTCAGTGGAGTGTCAGCATCGAGCAGTCTCAAAAATTTCAGTCTTACATGATCTTCTAAAGTTATGTAGGGCATGCGCCATTGCAGTTTTGTAATTTTCACACTAACGTTTGTTCCGCTTTGAGACTCAACACAATTTAGATCTGTCGGTGACCTCAATAAGACGAGTTCCTGTTTCAAATTTAAAATTATTCTTTGAAAATCTTCAAAAAACGGGAGGATTAATTTCAGCGGAACACAGAAAGTGAATGTATTATCCGTTAGCTCATATCCTGCTCTGTCAAAACCAGCCAAGTGATATGTGTTTTTATCGAGAGTATTTTTCACCAATATAGCTTTAATTGTGGATGTTAATCCAATCAATCTTGATTTAGAAATTTGCTGACCTGCTAATTCATATCGTATTTCGTCAAAAAGGTTACCGATTACGTTACTGCTTAATTTATACTCTGCTGCAACTGGTGTATCGGCTGGGTCTTTTCCCGGTTTTGTACAGTTAACTGTTCCCTCAATCAATATGAATGATTTACAAGGTAAAGAATAGACATCTAAAGAATTTATGCCAATACGTGCCTCGTCAGAGTTTTTTATTTCCTGTCCCGAATAAACTGTATGAGTGTGAAATTGGAATTTAGTAATATCATTATAAAACTGAAGGTCTGTCTCCACATCCAGAATTTCACTAATTGCTGCCGCTCCCCCGCCTAACATGTCGCCAATCGACTATAAAACCCAACTTTTCTAATATTCTCGCGCTTTTAGCCGACAAAGCACGTTTGTTTTTAGGTGTTGTCGCTATCGCGTTCCTTTCTCTAATGACTTGATTGGTCTTATTCGAACGTGGGTTGAAAATAAGATAACCCATTACTTTTCACGTATGTGCAACCTAATTGTAATTGTATCTCCGCGGAAATCAATAAACGATCCGTTCTGGTCCGTTACCTTTACATTAATAGTTTGAATTCGATGTGTATTCAAAGGTACATAAATAATCGGTGATGGTACTTCGTTTATTAAATAACCGCTAGGAACCTTTGGTAAAAATTCGTAGATTACATGTTTTTGTTTTCCCTCAGAGTAACTGCCGCAAGCTAAATTACACTCAACAAGAATACTGTCAACGCTTGTTATGTTAACCAAATGTTTGGAATAATGCCATTTATTTGGCTGCAAAACAACATTATCAAAACCAAGTATCTTAGCAATCGAATCAGAACGTGTTAAATCAATGGCTTTATCAGAATGAATTTCAATCTTCATAGTATTTACGTTTGCACGTATAATAAGTTTATTCTTCTTGTCATCAATATTCAATTTATTCTTTAAAGATTTTATAATATCCTCAACTTCATATGCACCAGTATCCAACTCGATTAATCTATCACCATATTTGAAGCTGGAATTTGTTCCTTTGTTAATGTTTGCAATACTATTGTAACTGGAAAAATTAATCAATCCAATTTCCCATTCACGATTTTTATCCAATTCTATAATTTCTTGTAAATGTTCATAGAGATCACTTGTGTTAGATCGTAATGTAATAACCACCATCTTGTGTGTTCACCACAATCACTTAATTACAACTGATTTGCAAGAAACAATAATGTAAGATGACCACAAAAATCGCTATTTAATGGTTGCATATGCTCTACATTATAAAATATATTTACTCCATTTTCTTTTTTCCAATATTTGTCCAATTCGTATGGAGGTTGTAAATTTCCAATTGGATCAAAATACCAAACATTAGAACCAATTTTCTTATATGCTACCCAGTGTGTCCCATCCTCGCTTTCCCTTGCTAAATTCACAATGGCATTCTCGTTTTTTAGAATTTTTTTGGGTAATGCATCTAGCATATATATGCCTCTTAACCGAATCTGTAATAATTTCGACCAATCAATCAAATCATAATTACTCAATTCTCCTTCAATATTCATGTCTTCTTCTTCTTCTTCTTCCTACTCTTCTTCGTTGTTCTACGTTTCTTAACTTGAGGGAATAAACTCACTCCATATGATGCTGGTGGGGGTGGGGGTAGAAGTCTACCACCACTTTTAGGAAAAGGCTTCAAAAAATATCCTTTTCCTGCAATATGCTTTTTCAACTGAGCTATAGCTTTGCGTCTAATATCGTTACTATAACTTCTCCTCTCCCCCTTCTTCTTCTTCTTCTTTCTCAAAGTCCCACCAAACGCCGCTTTAGCTTTCATAACGTTTGTAACAAGATAGCTAAGTGCTTTCTCGGCAAGGGGTGTTTGAGGATTTTTGAAAATGTCCCATGCAGCGTTCGCTAGAGCCCTGTCAGCTACCGCCCGAGTTTTATTATCACTATTTTGAGTATAGGCTATATCGTGGGCCTTGCAAGCTTTATCTAACGAATTTATGCCTTGATCACCTCTCTTTAACCTTTCATTAACCTTGGTGCCCGGGCCACACCACTCGTATCCGGGAATATGATATTCTTCCCCAAGGTTATCAATTACCTTATTTAGAATAGTTGATGTTACATTACCTGCCAAACCTTTAAAAACTCTTGCCGCTGAACTCAAGATTCCTTTACCCCGTTTCCTCGAACTCTGCTTTTTTCTCGAACTCTGCTTTTTTCTCCTACATACCATTTTTCATTACCTTTCAACTCAATGGTTGAACATTAACTGAGGTTAATTAATTAATCAATACATCAACTTGATTTGGTTTAATGTTCAACCAATGAGTTGGAAGTGAATTCATATTTCTACATCTAATGCTATACTGTCAGATTGAAGTGATACATTGCTTGAATGATAAGAATATTATTTCAAATCTGAAAGGTGAATGTGATTTGAAAAGGGAAGAAATGATGCTGGCCCACCCACATCTGTGGGAGCACGAGAAGGAGGGGGCGAGAAGCTGCCAGCGCTTACCTCTAGCGGTGAGTCTACTGAGCATGCTCACAACAAACTATAAAAGACGGGCTCACCTTATTTAAATTATCATTCACAACAGAGCAGCTGAAGCATTTCTTCTTCTGTGTGATATTCATTACAAACTTATCAACATCGTCAACAACAACAGGTAAGAATTGAAAACAATTTTTTATCAAATATACACACATTTTATTGATCTATTCATCTAGTCACATACATCTATACAATTCGTAACACATAAGTGTCCAAATTGTATACAGATATAAAAATTGTTAAGCTTTAACAATTTTTATATCTGTCCAATTTGGGCACTTATGCGTAACTACTAACACATAATTTTTACACGTTTCGTTGAATTCCCGAATTTTTCCCGCATCAATGCAGGAAGCGAATCTTTGAGGTAGATACACCTCGCATTTGCTTCCTGCATTGATTATTTTCAAAATTATGCGTCGGCCATGCTGGTTTGTGTGCTCCCTCGCGGACACGATGCGGTATGGTTGATCCTCCTCTAACTCGCGCAACGGGACCCATGGCTTGGGTAGTGGTTTGTTAACGAGTTCTACAAAGCCCAATTCAGCCTCCTTTATTAAGGGTACGAGAGAGGAGTCCTCATCCAGCATACGTTTCTGTTGAAAAATATTTGATTAGTGTCTTATTTGTTTCAGATCTCTACATCAGATTATCATCGAATTCTCTGCATAAAGTGAGTAATATCAGTTATTGAAATATCATTGTTGCATGATCGAGTACTTTTAACAATAATAATATCTAAGCAGTTCAAATAATATTTCCTTAGCAACAATTCGGTTCGTAATTTCCTTTACATTCCAAGCACTTCAAATAATATTGGTGACATTTATGCATGAGTGGCTACTTTAATAATAATAATATCTAAGCAGTTCAAATAATATTTCCTTAGCATCAATTCGGTTCGTAATTTCCTTTACATTCCAAGCACTTCAAATAATATTCAGATCAAATAATATTCAGATCAAATAATATTCATATCAAATAATCAAAGACTCGTATGTGCACAGATTTTTTATCAATCACAGAAAAAAAATCTGTGCATACACAAGTTAATAATATTTGTTGAAACTAACCTTTGATTGAGGGAGCACGCTATCCTCTTCGCCGCTGACTTCACCCTCCTCGAAGTCGAGTTTCCTCTTCGCCTGCCTCTGCCTGATGTTGTTCGACAGCGTCGTCAACACAGCACGCCGCGGAGCCCACGTAGCTGCTGGACGCAAGCGTTGGATGGGGCTGTCCGGAATCACCATCTCGCCCCCTGGTGATGTCGGACGGTGTGGAGCGGGTGCAGTGGAGGCAGGAGCGGAGGCGGCAGCAGCAGAAGAGCTGGCACAGGACTCGGCAGCTTTGCGCTGCCAGTAGTTTAGCACATGCTGCGGAGGCGGGCTATCCGGCAGGATAAAGGACGGCGAACTCATCTCGTGTGTGTGTGTGAAGTCTCTGTTGTCTCTGATGTAAATGGTGATTTTCCTCTCATCGCTCGTGTTTATATAGCATTCGTTTCTCTCTCTGTTCCAGACACGTGCGAGCGAGAGCGTGCCACAAGGCGAAAAAAATTCGAATTTCTCCCCCAACAACAACACGTGCTCCCAGATCGTTATCAGATTGTAAGTATGCCACACACGATCATTTTTCGAATAGCATCCATGTGTTAGAAGACGAAAAAAAAAATCTCGTCTAGAACTTAGCATGAGACATTGCTAGAAATCCCCAATAAAACCCATGATTCTAATTTTGTTAATCAATGTTAGATCCTTCAACATCAAAGTAAGAGCATCTCATTTTTCAAACATGAATCTTGTCAGCGTTTTCTATCATCAATATGACATTTTAATATTTTAACTGTAGCAAAGTTGTTGCATTTCATTTATTTACAATATTGCACACATACTTGATTTTGATCTTTCTTTGTCAATCCTGTTCTAAGCCTGTCTCATCTGCAGAATCTCGAAAAAAATTCCAGATAACTTGATTTAATTGTTCTTCTGTTAAATGAGCATTGTTTTCTATTATAACTTTTTTAATTTTATCGATAGAGTCTTTAAGATGGGCGCACGGACATCTCCACGAATCGGGGAAGTCACCATCGCCCCAGAATTTATCATATGATGAACCGTATAAATCACAAACAAGAATATGATTATAGTTATCACTATGCCAAACTCCTAATTTTTCATAGTCTCTCACAAAAGTTAAATATTGTAGATTTGTCCATCCTTTTTCTGCTAACTGTGCCAATATATCTAGGTGCGTGTCCAAGAGTTCACTTAATTTATATTGATATCTCATTTTTTCTAAAGGAACAGAATGGTATTCACTTAATTGATTAAAATGTCTATCTATAATGAATTGAACGAACAAATCTGAAGACTTGTTCTCCACACCAAACACATTATCCATCTCAGTACACTAGCTTGATGTTGTATCAGCAAAGAGAAGATCACAACTAACAGAGTACCTTGCTCCAGCTTATTATTATTATTATTATGAAAAGCACACTCTAGCGATAATTTATTGTACTTTATAGCACTCTATTTCTAATAAATATTTCACACCATAGGGGAATAGCATTCTCGATTCAGTTATTAAATATTTCACAACATAGAGGAATAGCATTCTCGATTCAGTTATTAAATATTTCATTGTTTTCACAGCATTTTCTCACCTCTCAACTCGAGTTCCGAACCTCATAACCAGTTGAGCTCTCGTCGAGACAACACAGCTGAGAGGAATCATAGGGTGGTCACCTGAGAGGAATCAATCATAGCATAATCATCTACACCTGTATCCTGCTATCTACACCTGTATCCTGCTATCTACACTCGAGGAGATTCACGCAGCATCAAGCACTACATGTAAGTACATTTTTACTTTGATTTTATCCTCTGAGGAGGAAAATAGTCCTCCGAGGAGAGGTTTTCTCCTCCGATGACTATTTTCTCCTCCGAGGACAGGTTTTCTCCTCCGACGACTATTTTTCTCCTCCGAGGACAGGTTTTCTCCTCGGAGGAGAAAAAACCTTCTACAATATACTGCATGCATGCGATTTATCTTTAGAATATGCTATATCCGGAACATCCAAGCCCCGCTCTTCTTTCTCACACTCATCGTATAAACAAAACGGTAAATGAATTACTTTTTCAGTTGGTTCACCGATAATATATTTACAATAGACACATTGCAGATAGAATGGATTTTTATGTAAGAAATAACCATTTCTCGCAAAATACTCTGCTTTATTGCGTAATGATTTACAAAAGTCACAATGTAGATGGTGTGGAGGTAGTTTTTCAAAGTACTCTCCTTGGACGGATGAATCTTCTACACAATTAAAAGTTGAATATCTTTCTTCATATTCTCGTAGAATATTATTATCGTAATTCTCCTCTTCAATTGTTATATTATCTTTCCTTCTACAGTTTGGACTGTACCTTGCATGTTCTATTGCTGGTATGTCACTTTCTTCCCATTTTCCCAAATAAATTGAACAAAATACACATCGCACAATGTCTGGTGGAGATGAGAATATAAATCCCTCTTTCGCCATGTTTTCCGCGGACAAATGCGGAGAAGATTTCAACCATCTTTTATCAAAAGATAATAATCTTAATCTTTCATGCAACATTATGTGATCTTGAGATATCATTTTCACACACCCTTCTTCTACCAATGACAATTCACAACTAAACATGTTGTTGTACTCTATCTCATCCTGATCGTTTTGTTTTTTCAGAATCATGCCGAGGGAACGCAGACTACGTGGTATCAATTCCGCAGCAGCCCGCCATCGCATCAGCCTCGATGAGGAGGATATCGACATCACTAGTGTGCTCGAGAGCTCGAAACGTCGAGTTTTCGATATAATTAGGGAACATGCCGCACGCTATGATGGGAATGTAAAATGGTTCATCGTCCTCAACGTTTTGCTGTATAAATTAGTGGTGATGGATGACAAGCAGGTTGGTGACTCTGTCTCATCTCTAATAAATCTACATAGTTACTCCAACATAGCACTAAATGTGCTTGAGAACTATGAAGAGTTTAATGAGCATTTCATGTTAGCTGTGAGAAAAATCCTCTCATCTTTTGAAAATTTTGTAAGACATGGGAGTGGATGGGTGCTAAAGAAAATTGAATCACTGGATGTGAACGTGATTAAATTTAATCCTATATACACATCCAGTTTCATTCAGACACCCCAGTTTTTGAAAAACAAAACATGTATTATAAATGTGAAAAATCTCTCTGACGAAAAATGCTTTTTATGGTCAGTGCTCGCGTATTTCCATCAGAAGCCAAGGAACTCGGACTTAAGTGTAAAGTATTTGAGCAAGTTTGCTCACACACTTAATACGCGAGGTGTAAATTTCCCGGTGACGACACGCGATATTAAGAAATTTGAAATACTCAATCCGGACATTGCAATTCACGTCATCGCATATGACAACAAAAAGTTTTTCCCCTTCCGTACAAGCATTTTCCGCACTCGTAAACACCAAATTAATCTTTTAATGCTAAAAGGCGATGCAGGAAAAACTCATTTCTGTTTAGTAAATACCGCGAACGGGAAAAACGGGCTATCTCGTCTTCTCTCCCACCTTTCAAAATCCCACGGTCAAGTACATGTTTGTAATTTCTGTTTTCACCGGTTCACATCAGACAAAACTCGAAATGTAGACGGTAAAGCAAATTTGTTGAAACATGTGGAACTTTGTTGCAAGTTTGAATCTCAGCGCGTTTCATATCCTAAACGCGGAGAGACAATTAAATTCAAGAAACTAGGCGCGACGTTGAAGAAAAAGTACACCATTTACGCGGATTTAGAAACATACGTTGTTAATATCGATAATGATGATGATGATGATTCCGATTCTGATGAAATTACTCGTAGTTACACAAAGAAAACGGCGCGACATATTCCCTGCGGGTATTGTTTCGTTGTTATCGATGTTAACGGGGAAATCGCTCACGGACCTGTACTCCATAGATCGAGTAGTTTAGACGAAAAAATCATGGAGAAATTTCTTCAGGAAATTACAGATCTCGGTGACATTTTGTATGAGGATATGAAACGAGAAATTCCGATGCAAGCTTTATCCGAGAGTCAAGAGCGTGAATTTCAAAATTCAGTAAACTGCGGGCTTTGTGCTGAACCGTTTTTAGACAGCGATATTAAATGTCGTCACCACGCGCATGAAACCGGTAATTACTTGTGTGCGGCACATGTTTCTTGTAATTTAACAGCTCGTACTCCGGAGTACATATCGTGTTATTTTCATAATTTCTCCGGTTTTGATTCGCATTTTATTCTAAAATCGCTCGGTAAATGTAAAAAAGAAATTTCCTGCATCGCAAATACGTCAGAGAGATTTTTGACACTTTCAGTAGGCAAAATTAAATTTTTAGATTCCTACAAGTTTATGTCTGAATCCTTGGAAGTATTGGTGCGTAATTTGGTAGAGAGTACAGACATGGAAAAGAAGTTCGAACGATTATTTTCGGTGTTTGATGATCCACCTCGCGAACACAGACAGCTCTTGTTGAAAAAAGGAGTATATCCCTACTCGTACATGAGCTGTCCCGAAAAATTCGCGGAAACATCGCTTCCTCCCATCGAATGTTTTCATAACGACTTAACTGATACACCTCTGTCTCGCGAAGAATATGAGCATGCGCAAAGAGTGTTCTCAACATTCAAGCTGAAAAATCTGGGTGAATATCACGATTTTTATTTATGTTTGGACGTAATGCTATTAGCAGTAGTTTTTGAATCCATGAGGTCTACGCTTTTTAGCTCATATGGCCTCGATGTGACCCATTTTGTTTCCCTCGCGCACTTCACCTGGAATTGCATGCTGAAACACACTAAAGTCGAACTGGAATTACTAACAGATCCGGACATGCATCTTATGTTTGAGGCGGGAATGAGAGGCGGGGTCTCATTTATCGGTAAACGTTATTGTGAGGCGAATAACAAACATCTACCCGAAACATACGATCCTTCAAAACCATCTAATTATCTGCTTTATATCGATGCAAACAGTTTATACTCGGAAGCTATGAGCCGAAGCTTGCCTGTTGGAAATTTCAAATTCCTCTCAGAGGAAGAAATTTCCAGCCTTGATTTCGTGAATTTGGACAGCAATTCAGAAACCGGGTATATAATAGAATGCGATCTCAAGTACCCCCAAGAGTTACATGATAAGCATGCGAGCTTCCCCCTCGCTCCTCTCCACCAAACGCCCCCGCGCGAATTGCTGTCGAACTACCAAACAAATGAGAACGGTCAAACTGGAACCAAAAAGCTCATGAACACACTTTTCGACCGTGAAAAGTACATTGTTCACTATGTCAATTTAAAGCTCTACCTCCAGCTCGGTTTGAAATTATTGAAAGTGCATCGCGTCATTAGCTTTTCCCAATCTCCCTGGCTGAAAAGCTACATCGACTTCAATATCCGGAATAGACAGAACGCGAAAAATAAATTTGAAATATCCTTCTTTAAGGCCTGTTGCAACTTAATTTTTGGCAAGACAATTCAGAGTAGTCGTAAGCAAATGAATGTTAAAATTATCACGGATGAAAAACGGTTAGATAAGTACATTTCAAACCCGCTATGTAAACGCTGGCAAATAATTAGTCCGAACGTGATCGCGGTTTTCTCTCGTAAGTTGGAACTTAAAATGAACAAGCCTGTCTATTCCGGCTTCAGTGTACTGGAGTTGAGTAAATTCCATATGTACGATTTTTTCTATTGTAAATTACAAAAAATTATACCGTGGGATCGTATAGAACTGTGCATGACTGACACCGACAGTTTTCTTCTAAACCTTAAAGTCGAAGATGTGTATCAGTTGATTAGAGAAAATTTGTCCCTTTTCGATACTTCTAACTATCCACCTTCCCACCCTTGCTTTTCCATGGAGAGAATAAAGTTGTAGGAAAGTTCAAGGATGAGACCGGGTCAAAGCCTGTCCATAGATTTCTCGGACTTAGATCCAAACTTTACTCATATTTAGTTTGTAACGAGAATGAAGAACTTGTAAATAAATGTATAGCAAAGGGTGTACAGAGCGGAGTAAAATGTAGAAAGCTTAATTTTAATTTATATATGAAATCATTGTTTGAACGTAGTGAACATGTAGAAAAATTTAATATGTTAAGATCGTATAATCACACCATGTATCAGGTTGAATGTGCAAAAATCTGTTTGAGCCCTTATGATGATAAGAGGTATATTGCTGAGAATGGTGTTGATACTCTCCCTTTCGGTCATTATAGTCTCAACACTCTAAGTGATTGATCAGTATGTCCCATGACAATCATCCAACACCACTGATTTTGATTTGTCTGTTGTAAATATCATGAATATTATTAGATCTAAGTTAGCTTTAGAGCTTCATAGCGTGCCGCGTGTGAACTATCCCACTCGCAAATATGAGTTGAAAAGTGAAAAAGACTTGCTTCAAGCCGATCTCATTGAGATGACAAGTTTATCACGTTTTAATAAGGGTTACAAATATATCTTAGCTGTTATTAATTGTTTTTCAAAATTTGCATATTGTGTACCATTAAAAGACAAGACAAGCCAATCTGTATTTAACGCTCTCGAGCCAATTATTTCTAAAAATAAAGGAGTTAAGCTGTTCCAAACAGATCAAGGAACAGAATTCTTTAATTTAAAAGTTAAAGCATTATTAGATAGATATAGTATTAAACATTATCATGTTTTTACTGATAAGAAAGCCTCCATAGTTGAAAGGTTTAATAGAACACTTAAAGCAAAAATTTATAGATATTTAACTGAACATGGAACCAAAAACTGGTCATCACAACTAGACAGTTTAGTTCGAGATTATAATGCAACAATGCATTCATCCATTAGAATGAAACCTGAAGATGTGAGGAAAAAAGATCGTAATCATGTTTTAATGTCATTGAATTCTGCATTCAATAGACGATATAAATTGAAAAATTCAAAACCGAAATTTAAGCTAGGAGATGTTGTACGAATCTCAAAGAAAAGGGTTCTTTTCGATAAATCTTATAACATAAACTGGAGCGCAGAGTATTTTGTAATTCATTCTATATTTCCTTCTCAACCTGTAACGTATAGCTTGCGAGATCTAAACGGAGAAGTAATTAGTGGTAGGTTTTATGCAGAAGAAATTAAAAAAACACAATTAAATGAATCGGAGAGACAAGTGTATTTGATTGAAAAAATATTAAAACGTGATAAAAAAGGACTGCTAGTGAAATGGATTGGGTTTTCAACACCTAGTTATATTAGTAAGGATCAACTATTAGATGAAAAATAATCTTTTGTAATCTATTGTAAATATCATGTAAATTTATTGTAAATAATCTATTGTAAATATCACATACATTTATTGTAAATAATCTATTGTTAATCTATTGCAAATACATTCCATTCAGTGTAAAAATATGACAAAGATTTGGTGTAAATATAATACGTCTCTATCAAAAAATGCTTCTCAGTTTCATTTTAATCTGAAGTTTTATTTGCTAAGGCTCAAGCGTTCTCGTGAAGAGGGTGCGGGAGAGAGAGGGTGCGGGTGAGAAACTTCTATCAGTGCATTGAAAGGGGAGAGCGCTTGCATCCCGATGTGATAAGCTATGGTGTGTGGTGTCTAGCCCACAATCTCTTCCTCCTTGATAACTTATCAGTTCCTTATCAGATCGCATGCTGTACACGTGACTAACATGATTCCGATAGTAAATTTCGACAATGTTATAAGAGAGAAAGAAATGCCAACATGGTGTAAAAATGGTAAGTTATTACCACATAATGCAAGGATCCTTATAATAGGCTCTTCAGGTTGTGGCAAGACCAATTTACTATTTAATTTAATTTTTTCAAAGAATGGGTTGAGATTTAAAACTATATACTTGCACACGAAGAGCGAGTATCAAGATAAGTACTTGTTTTTGAGAAAAGTCTTTTCAAAAATGAAGGGTATTGAATTTCATATAAACAGCAATTCGGAATCTATAGCTCACCCCAACAAAATTCAACAATTTTCTCTTGTCATTTTCGATGACTTCCAACTTAATCACGTACCTCAAATAAGAGAATATTTTACCATGGGTCGACATCGTAATATTGACACTGCATATTTAATTCAGAGTTATGGGGCCACACAGAAACATTTCACTAGGGACAACGCAAATATGATTATAATCTTCAAGGTAGATTTATTGAGTCTGAAATTAATTCACAGAGATCATGTTGGAGCAGATATTCCTTATAAAGATTTCGTTAAACTTTGTCATACAGTTTGGAATCGTAAACCTCATAATTTTCTAACTATTATGACCGAGTGTGGAATTAATAGCGGGAAGTACCGAGATTCGCTCGATACGTTTCTTACCGTTCAGTAGAGATTAATTCTTTGTGCAGTCATGTTGTCATACAGCAGGAAGCTGAATAGAAAGGAGGTTGGTTTAATCGAAAAGATTAAGAAATTGAGAAAAGTAATTAGAGAGAAGCATAAAAGCTTAGTCAATTTTGAAAAGCGATCGGAGGAATATAATAGGAAAACGCTCTCCCCGTTGATAGAGCCCATAATTGAACTGGGAAAAAACAAATTCTCACACTCTGATGTAAAACCAAAAAAGGAACAAGTAAAAGAGGAGAGTATGGAAATTGATGATAATGAGGAGGGAGATGAACAGAGTTATGAGAGTTCAGCAGACAATTTTTTAAGCTCGACTAAATTTGAAAACAGTTTACTTGGTTCTAGCAGAAACGACGATGTGCTGTCACAATATCTAAAAACGTTTCATGCGGAAAAACAGAATAATTCAATCAGTTATGGAATTTCATATAATTCTAAAGATGACGTGTATTATATTGGTAATCAGCAAGTAATATTTGTTGACGGTTATATAGATATTGATAGTGAAAGATTTCGATTAACACACGGTCTACTTGAGTTATTATTCAGTGCGAGACCAAACTCAAATCTTTATAATCAAAGAGATCTGGATAAGTATAAAAAAATCTTAACACTTACAGGTATACATTTAGATCGAAGAGGCTATGTTAAACGAAATCAGGGAATTAAATCGCAAATGATTCAAAAGTTATTTCCCAGTAAAAAAATTAGTAAAAAGAAGGGTTGGGGTTTATTGAAATTTGCAAAAAATAATTCTCATGATAGAATTTATCAATACTTTGATAATTTTGACGAATTAGTGGAAAGATTAAATTTACTCTATTCCTCAAAAGCTAGTGGGAACAGTGGGCATGATGTGGAAATCGCGAGTATAATTGAAGAGCTAAAAGAAGCAAAATTAATTGTTTAGTGTCACGATGACTCTACATCGATTCGGACGAATTGATACACCTAGCGGAGCTAGTCTTACGTGTGATATTGACTCGATAACACAGAAGATAATCGAATCGATAAATCAGCAAGGAATCAGCGAAGCTGTGAAATTTTATTTAGATTCGCAAATAACCAAACTCGTTTCGGAAAATACAAAGAATATTGGAGTGAGCATAATTGAAAGAGAACATATTCTAAGCACCTTACAAAATTTCAGTACTAATATCGATAAAGCTATTGGAGAGAGAACTCAAACTCTAGAGAGTGCTTTAGGAGAAGTGAAAACTTTAACAGACAGCTTTTCATCTCAGTTGCTCAGTATTAACAACGATAAAGTTGATAAGGCTTATTTAGATGAAAAATTAAAAGCCGTATCAGATAAAATTAAGAATTTGGAGGTGCTGGACAGAAACTATCTCAATACTAAATTGAAACAACTTAGTACAGAAATTTTTACTAAAGTAAATGAAACACACCCATCGGGAATTGATAAGCAATATTTAGAATCTACTTTGCAGAAATTGATTAGTTCTTCATTAACAAAGGAAGAGTTTGAAAAACGATTATCTGAAATGGCGAGTGCAATAAAAGCTAATATTATGGAGGGTATTGAGCAGTTTATTACAAAAGATGCTATTGCTATTCTGATTAATCAAATTGCAGAAAAGTATGCAACTAAAAATGATATTGGAGATTTTATTAAGAAAAACGAGATGGCAGACGCTGTGAAAAGCGTTCGTGATGAAATAGCTGAGGCAATTAAAAATTCGGAAGAGGGTGCTGTCATGAGACTGCAATGTTCGGCCCCATTCATTGACTACCTAAGTCTATTCATACACAGAGTGGCCCTGGACATAGTATCAAAATATGCCGAAGTTTCTTTCCATATGAATTGGATTGAAGCAAAGGATCATGGGCTTAACGAACATCAGGTAGTACAAATTATTACAGAAAAAATGGATTTGGTCAAATATAAAGACTTTATATTGGCGCCGAAAACATAAAATCTTGAGTTGAGTGTGAGAGAGTGAACGTTTCAGTCTAGACGAGTGTGATTGATTGTATAAACACATGTGTGAGAGAGACAAAACCTATAGTTTCAGTCTAGACATTTTTGAGTATATCGATAAATCTTTTAAAGGTTGAGTGAGACAACACCTATAGTTTCAAATTTCAGTCTAGACCACCATGATTGACATTTTTGAGTATATCGATAAATCTTTTAAAGGTTGAGTGAGACAACACCTATAGTTTCAAATTTCAGTCTAGACCACCATGATTGACATTTTTGAGCATATCAATAAATCTTGAAAAAGGTTGTGCGAGTGAACTTCAACACCTATAGTTTTCACCCTAGTCATTTTTGACTATATCGATAAATCTTGAAGAAGGTTGTGTGAAGTAACTTTAACGACTAAACACTTGTCACATAAATCGATTTTTTCATGCAACGGTTTTCGATGCAGGAGTTATTGGGGTTATCAAGCGACCTCACAGGGAGCAGAGCAGATGTGAGGCACGCGCGAGCGAATGCACGTGTCACTTTACTCTAAAGAGGTGATATGTTCCCATTATAAAACTTATACTAGATTCCTTCCTTTCGTAATGCTGGTGAGAAACGTTTCACACTATAGGAACGATCGATCAAAATGGAAGATAGTTACTTCTTGTCTCCTTTACTCGCTTTCGTAATAAAGAAGGGTGCGGGAAAGAGATGTGACGAGTAAAAGAAGAAATGCTGCTTGTGAGAAGCGAAGGCAGCGTATAACATTAGTATAACATTCTTCCTTTACTCAGCGTTCGTAATAAAGAAGGGTGTGGGAAAGAGATAAGGATCAATTGAGCCCGTCATCGTAGTATATCATTAGAGCGAAATGGATTCACTTCAATTTGTCAGTATAGCATTAGATGTAGAAATATGGATTCACTTCAATTTGTCAGTATAGCATTAGATGTAGAAATATGGATTCACTTCAATTTGTCAGTATAGCATTAGATGTAGAAAGAATTTCTCAATTGATTCTTATCTCCTTTCCTTTCGGAAAGGGTGCGGGAAAGAGATGTGACGAGTAAAAGAAGAAATGCTGCTTGTGAGAAGCGAAGGCAGCGTATAACATTAGTATAACATTCTTCCTTTACTCAGCGTTCGTAATAAAGAAGGGTGTGGGAAAGAGATAAGGATCAATTGAGCCCGTCATCGTAGTATATCATTAGAGCGAAATGGATTCACTTCAATTTGTCAGTATAGCATTAGATGTAGAAAGAATTTCTCAATTGATTCTTATCTCCTTTCCTTTCGGAAAGGGTGCGGGAAAGAGATGGCACGAGTAAAAGAAGGAGATCTCTATCTCTTGAACCTGTCATCGTAGTAGAGTGAAATGGATTCACTTCAATTTGTCAGTATAGCATTAGATGTAGAAATATGGATTCACTTCAATTTGTCAGTATAGCATTAGATGTAGAAAGAATTTCTCAATTGATTCTTATCTCCTTTCCTTTCGGAAAGGGTGCGGGAAAGAGATGGCACGAGTAAAAGAAGGAGATCTCTATCTCTTGAACCTGTCATCGTAGTAGAGTGAAATGGATTCACTTCAATTTGTCAGTATAGCATTAGATGTAGAAATATGAATTCACTTTAATTTGACACCAAAGGAATTTTTCCCTCTCAAAGAGATTTTTTCCCCACATCTATCATTCACCTCAATTGAGAGTCGAATACATCTTAAATCGAAAGTTCGATTGTCGAGTTTGTAGGGCCCTGACAAGGATAGCCGAGTTTCCATACCTGAGAAAAATAGCCGAGTTTATATAACACTCAAGAGGGATCTTTTTCTTAAAACTGCCGAATTTGTATACTAAATTTGTGAATTTCTGACCGCACTGCCGAATTTGTATACACCTGTATAGGGTTAAGAGACTATGTGGAAAGTAAGAGAAAAATAGAATTGAAGATTATCTACCAGTTATACTTTTTGACTTAGATAATATTATAATGGAATCATTAACATTATATGCTACCATTTCATTTCCGTGAAACTCTTATGTGAATTGGGATAGTAATGAGGGTAAAATATAGATATGTATAGTTTTCATCTACATTATTATTCAATCTGTAAGATTAACTATTCAATCCATCCATAAGAAATCAAGTTATATTGACTGGAATCATTGATTATAATGGTTGAAAATACTATTGATTTTATAGACATAGATCACTATAGAGTTATATCCGTTCATGGAATTATGTTGTTTACTGATGATATGATCATCTCCACTGCATCAAAATGAAACATAAACACAAACTCAAGGAAGGAAGAAAGAAAGAGAGACATAGTGAGAGAGAGAAACAGTGAGTGAGGAAGCCTGTGAAGGAGTAGTGGGCGGAGAATTAAGTTTAGAGAATTGCAAATGAAAGGGAAGGTATCAGTAGTCAATAGTCAGACGCACCCACTCCCGCGAGAACTACTCACGGTCATTCGCTCATACACTGTTGCCAAATCTCCGGTTGCCATTTGTACGGTAGAACCGTTTTTGTATATTTCTGGAAAAATATACATGGGTGATGACAGCCCTATCTGACGGTAGAACGCTGAACTAAAATTTATACATTCCATACATCTTCCCAACTTATGACCACCAGAAAAATTTTTTTTATCATTTTTTATTGACGTCCATTTACTTTGAATACCCTTATAATCGATTTTATCGGGTTCTTTGAACCTTGAAGATTACTGAATAATTTTGTTTAGGCGTTTTTAAAATTCGGGAGATGAGTTATAATGGAAAAACAAGTGGCAACCGTACATGGCTGCAATAAGTAGGGGCTGCTGCCACTTGTAATGACGAAATAAGCATTATCTAATATATAATATATATATATATATATAATACATATATATATATATATATATATATATATATATATATGTACATCTTCCTCAACAAGTGGCATCAGATAATGCTAATTTCGTCATTACAAGTGGCAGCAGCCCCTACTTATTGCAGCCATATACTGTTCTATATATATATAGGTTCATTCCTTAACACAAAGTGGGTCGTTCGTATAAATGTGTACAACTCGTGTTGGTCTGTTCGAGTAAGTTGGTCCAAGCATCTTGAGTTGCTCCACAGACCTACCATGTGATGGCGTTCGTGTAATGGAGTATAATAGTTCATTCCCGTGGGTCTGACTGTTCGCGCCATTTATTCAGACTGAACTTGATTTGAGGTTATGTATTGAAGTTCGCTCCGTTTCTGTTGTGAATGGAATATTCTTGTCTCGTCCTTATCTGTCAGCTGTCTGTTGTCTTGTCTGCAGAGTGAAAGTGATATTGTGTTTTGTGATGTTGTGATTGTGTCAAAATGTCCAAAAAGATTATTCAAGCAGTGATCAAATTTTGAATTTAGACTAACTTTGAAAGGTAAGTCAGTTATAGAATTATAACTTGTACTTGGATTATTATAATTACTTGTACTATTTAGCTTGCTTCTTTTACAATTATTTCCTTATGAGATTTAGTAATGCTTTTAGGTTATTAACGTTTTGAAACGAAATCAAGAATAAAACACATCAAAAGTAGAAATTAAAAGTAAACCGCATCACTACTCACAGAGTGTATGTAATTGAGTGATTGGAAATAAATAAATGTAACAAAAAATAAAATCGTAAATGTAATTCCTTCATTTCTATCACTACTTACAAGCTCAACTAAATCTGCACAAGAATCTTATTCTATTAGGATATATACAATAAATATATACCTGGATAGAATTGGTAAGAAGCTCATTGGCAATGAAATTCTCAATTGTATAAATAAATATTTAGATCATAAAAGTCAAGTTAGTCCTAAAATCATTCCTCTTCAGCCATGCAATTTTTCATAAATAACTCTTTTAATAGGTCCAAAGATAGGAATGGATATTTATTTATTTATTTAATCAATGAGAATTACTCAACTTACAGAAAAGTACCACAGGCTTATACGCCCAAAACGGTTCCAATTCTAATTTATACAACAGTCCAAATGTAGCTAGGTTATGTGATATGCAAACAATACCAATCCTGGGCCTAGGACTGATGATGAATAAACAGCTAATGAAACTTTTCTAAACACTATATCTTTGAATGTCCAGGGTATATCAAACAAATAAGAATATATTTCCCTCTTATTATGTTATAAAACTATAGCCTAATGCTAAGATAATTACTGTTGCTGAACACTGGTTAACAAATGATGACTGTAGCTGTCTCACAATACCTGACTATGAAGTTGGGTCCTTCTATGGAAGGAAAAATTCCATTCATAGTGGAGAAGCAATTTTTTTAATTAATGGATTGAAATTAGAAGAATTAAGCATAGTAAAGGAACTCTCTATAGAAATGATTTGTGAAGTTGCTGCAATTGAACTTCCAAATGAAAAAATAATTGTTTTGTCATTGTACAGACCCTATAATAATGATGTTAGTTTTTTTAACAACTCTCTATCCTGTCTTAATGATATATTATGTGCCATTTATAAATGTAACTATAATTTAATATTATGTGCTGATTTCAATGTCAACTTTAATGTAAATGATAATTTTAATAGAGATCTTTGCAATTTGTTTGAATGTTTTGGTATCCATATTTCTAAAAAATGAAATCACCAGACCAGGCACACTGAATGAAGGCCACTGTATTGATAATGTTGTGACTGATATTCATGATAGCAGACATGTGACCCGAGTTATCAATACACATCTACTGTCAGATCATCATGCCCTACTATTTAAATCTTTAATAAATGTGAAAAATGACTATCAAAGTTATTCTAGTGTAAACAAAAAGCTAGATAGGTTAGTTAATTAATGATCAGAACACTTATTTATTTGTTAGGTTAATTAATATCATACACTGGAGTGTGGTGTATTTGCTTAGCCTAATGATGCGAATGATAAGTTTAAGAAGTTTTTGATTTGTATATGTCAGCTGTTAATGCTGCTTATCCTCTTAGAGGTTTCAAAGTTAGTAAGACTAAGCTGGATGATGGATGGTATACTGCTGATTTAATAAAGCTCAAACATAGTTTTGATGAATATTATAGCTTACTGAAATTTTTTAAGACTAATCAGTTTAGAGATAAATATAAAAGCTGTAAGAAAGAGTATAGAATTGCTATTAAGAATGCAAAAATAAATTATTTCAACAACAAAATAGAGCACTCAAAAAATAAAACTCAAGCTGCATGGAAGGTAGTTAAAATTCTTACAAATGTCAACAATGAAGCTATTGAATCACATGATGATAACAATGCTGATTCATTTAACAACTTTTTCATTGAAAAAGTTGAGGAAATTAGTGAAAATGTGCCAGTTAGTGAACATCTCAGCTCTCACTACATCAATAAGTGCAATAGGCCCAATGTACCATTTTTTCCAACCTGTTACTGCAGATTATGTGTACCAGAAAATAAGTAGTCTTAGTAATTCAAGTTTTTTTAGATATATATGGTATTAATTCTAAGGTCTTAAAAATATCTGCCCCTTATATAAGTGAAGTTTTGAGTTACCTTATAAATTATTGTTTAGTATACAAGGGCATTTTTCCAAGTGTATTGAAAAACGTTAAGGTAATACCTGTAGGCTACATAAAAAAGGTGATAAGAAAAACTTCAGGCCAATATTTCAGGCCAATATAATCAGGCCTTATTTCAGGCCAATAACAATTGTACCTGTGATATCCAAAGTATTTGAGGCCATAATGCAAGACCAGATCTCAAATAATTTTGAAAACTTTGGTATTTTTACTAAAAAACAATTTGGTTTCAGGCCATGTAGAAATACTAGCAATGCAGTAACAAGTTTAGTAAATTAATAGTGTTGTTGATGATTTGGAGAAGGGTCTATCTGTTAGTTTTAGGTCATATGACATGTCTAAAGCTTTCGATACTGTTAAGCATAACATACTTTTTGAAAAATTTTCTTATTATGGCTGCAATTCAAAATCAATCTATTTGAAGGACCGCAACCAGTTTGTTTACAAAGATTGTCAATTCTCTAAGGGCAGAAAGGTTCATTATGGGGTCCCTTAAGGCTCCATACTTGGATCAATACTCCCTAATATATATATATTAACATTAGTCTCCAGTAATGACATCAATAATGACCGTCTAAGGTTTGCTCAACAGCTGATTTTTAACATTATGAAACATATATATGCTCATGTTCGCTGAATTCGCGATGCTCGGCGGAATGCACGGTTTGCTACGCGGTTCGAGGTTCGGTTCGGCATGTGTGGACGCACCTTTGGTTGTTACAGGACATTTATACAGATCAGAGGCCAAAGCGACATAATAATCTATACTATAATAAAGGAAAAGAACTGGCTTATACACATGCGGAATAGGAAAATTATGTTTAACACAATAATCACGTCTCAAGTACTGGACTGATTAACTTGGAATTCTGCATATAGATTCTTTATTAATTAACCGAGGATGGTTATAGACATATTTTCGATTCTTCAAGATTTGATTACATCAAGTTTTCAGTTTGTCAAGTTGTAAATAGACCCTTGCGGAGCACGGGTTACCTGCTAGTTAACAATAACAATCGTTTACCAAAGTTGTTGGCGTCCGCTATATCTGTGTTGACATTCTCGAAACTCAAACCAAAACAATGTTTGTTTAGTGACGTTCACAATAATACATGTATTGAAAACGTTTTCAAAACACATTAGGAACAATAGAAACCAATAGAGAGCCTCTGCGCGCAATGATCACCCAATCGCTTTAAAGCGCGCCTAAGACTATGAAAGCCGGGAGATTCAAAACTGGTCTGAAGGGATCAAATCGCCCGAAAAGTTTCTCGGATCTGGAGGGGAAAGGAGTCATGGAAAAATTCGACAAAAAAACAGGAACATTTATCTTAACATTAGTGTCCTTCCCATGAATTTTCAAGTCTATCTGTCAACAAATAAAAAAGTTATTGCGATCTTTCGAATTTTATGTCTTCAAACGATCAAAGTACAATAAATTCCTTGTAACCTACCTAAACGTTGAACACAATTCCGACTACTCATTCTATTTTTGTCAAAAATAAATTGATTAATCAATGATATTTTTGAATTTCTGAACGCAAGATTGTGTTTCTAAAGAGTTGCTTCAGACATATATAATATCAGATAGATTAAAAAGAATTCAGTTCTTCCGTAATTAACACTTATACACGCGTTATTATTGACAATGATTATACGCTTTCAAGATGTATAATTTGAATACTTTTAATTCAATCTTCTCTCTATTTTTGATAAACTTCCATCCTCAAATCTCGCAGTATGACCAATGCACTCACTCATTCCAGCAATATTTCATTCTTATTATTCTTATTTTTACACTTTCTGAAACAGTTTTACTTTGAATCAATTAGTTCCTGATTTTCTTTAGTCTATATTGATAAGCTGTTATGTACAAAAATAGGGAGGGATTTCGAAGAGGAACACATTTAATATATTTTCTACAACATCATTAATCATAAAAATTCTTATGAATTTTCCTTCTCGAGTCCGGGCGCAAATGTCATGAATAAGGCACTCCGTGGTCATTTTTGTGTAACAGCCGTGGAAGATGTCTCAATTTCTTCGTTAGGTCTAGCATAATAAGGATCGTGATGATGATAAGTCGAAATCGCAGGCAAACACCTCGAAAACAAGATGGCCGCCAAAATTTCCAGGGTTTTGCTATATCGCTTGTATTTCAATAACCGTTCAAGATAATCAACCTTTGTTTTGGACGAAAATATTTTAAAAACCCTCCAATACAATTTTTGTTCTATAAAATCTTCCTCTAAAGCGCATATTGTTTTAGTTATAACCTTCAAAAGCCCAAAAAAACGTTTTTTCTAATTTTTTACAAATTTAATTCCTTTATAACTTTTTTCGTGCAAGAGATACAGATAAATTTTGAATCTACGAAGCTTAGAGCGTTATTTCAGCTTTGGAAAGATATATCTTCATGCGCTGTACGTCAGGAAATGAGTTCTCAAGCGCCCTCAAAAAAAACCCTGCACGGTTTCTGGTGCGTTTTGCCATACACATGAGGTGACAAGCTAGAACTATAAAATCGATTTTTTCATGACTACTTCAAGATAGAGACTTGAAAATGGTCTCAATCTCTTCGTTACAACAAGCCGAATAAGAATATTGATGATGGAAACAACAAAAATATTCAACATCATTGAAAAATTCAAGATGGCGATCATTATTGACAGAAATTTTTATATCGCTTGCTATTTAGTTATTGTGAGAGATATCGGATTGGTTTTACCACCAAAGTGTTCAGAATTGAACAAACTATGATGTTCGAGAGAAGAGAATCGACTCATTTCAACCACTCTTCTCATGATTCATTCAACTTCAAAAACTTGAAACATACATTTTTCGGCGACAATATTTCACTTTCCACCCTGTAAATGTATTCGCAGTAGACATTCACCAGTGTTATTGGTACAGTGTTCTAGTATATTTCTAAAGCTTCAAAATGACTTCTGGTTTGAGGCAGTCAGTTCATATTCCACGGCTGGAGCGTCATCGGAAAAAGAGAGAAAAGTACTGTTTACAGCTGAAAACACGCTTTTTCCACCAAATGCCAATCCCAACAATTAGAAAATCTTTTAACTCATGACTCCTTGAAGGTACAGACTTGGGAATGGTATCAATCTCTTTATAATAATGTGTAGAAAGAGATTATCCATGATGGTAATCTCAGAAATGTTTGTCATCATGAAAAAACAAGATGGCTGCAAAAATATGCCGATTTTTAAGAAATTGTCCGTAATTCTAATAATGTCGTGGATATCGGATCAGTTCAGCCATGTGGGAGCTCGAAAATAATCATACTACAATATCCGAAAGATTTATCTAATTCCAACAACTTCTACTATGGTTAATATAGATGTCAACCAGATGTCATTTTGAAGCTTGGAAATATACTAAAATATAAACTTTGAATTCTTTGTTGCCTAGAGGACTGGTACATAGAAATCTCAGTCTGTTTCCACTGTTCCGATGAAGTTAAATTCTCTTTCTGCCTGGCATTCATTTGTATCACCTTTTAACTTATAGCTCAGCAAGCACAAGTGAGCAGCTTATTTTATAATTCTCGTATTTTGACAGTAGGCTTATAACTGTAGTGCTCTCAATAATGAAGAATTTGAAAATGATTAGAGCTTACACAAGACAATCATCCCGTTGTTCTCAAGATTATTGTTTGTGCTTAGGCCTAATGATTTTTAGAAATTATTGCTGAGGAAATCGAATTTCTTCAACATTTAGCATTTTCTCAATTGATTGACAATCGGGAGTATTGAGTATCGGATTGACATTGAATTATGATCAAGCTAGACTATATAGCAAGATTTGTGAAAATTGATCAGCTATCAACAACTTTCAAAACGTTTGAGGCTTGCAAGATTGTCAGAAATCATAATCTAATTTGTTAGGCAACAAAGAATTCAAAGTTTCTATCTACTGCAGAAGGAAAATTCATAAGAATTTTGGTGATTAATGATGTGTTAGAAAATTTATTAAATTTGTTCCGCTTCGAACTATATTATTTTATTTTATCTGATATTATCAGATTAGCTCATTTACTTTAGATTACCAGTTTACCAGAGATTTATAATGGTGTAACAACCGAAACCGGTATTTCGATTTTTTATTAATTTGTGGTTTGACAATATCTTTTCTTTTCATTTAATATAAATTACAAAATACGTTCGCTTGAATTCTAGGTTATAATAGTTGAAAATGATACTAATTCAGTATTCAATTGATTGACCAAAGCATAAATACTGGAAGGACTTATTTGAAGAAAGAGGGAAATAATGAGAAAGAGGGTGCGAGAGTCAGGTTCTCTTCATCAGACAAACCCATGAGTTTGTGAGCGGGTAAAAGAGAGTGAGATAGAGAGATAAAGAAATTATAAAAGATAGCAAACGATATAAGATAGCAAATGATAGGGATTCAGAGAGCTTGTACAAGAGAGCAAGAGAGTATTGGAGGGTTCATACAAACTCGGCAGTAATGGTCAGAGGAATTTCAGAATTTCATGGGACCCTCAAAAAGTGCTATACAAACTCGGTAATTTCTGTAAAGATTGAGCAGGGACTACATAATACACTTATTGTATTTCGTGCTTGCTTGTAGAAACCCTTTCCACTCATCACCACGATCCTTCCCATGAAACGCACATGACACCACTCAAGCAAGTGATCTAACAAATAATTATTAATCTCGAATCGTCCTTTCCAGTTTTCAAGTAGATTTCAACAACTCTTATACTGACAGATAACAATTTCTATGAGATTTACAAGGTTCTGTTGAAATTCAACACTACAATAGAACATTACTCCATCATTTGCAATGTATAATCCTATATTGCTAGTTATAAGATTGTTATTCTTAGTCTATCATTCATTAATTTTATAATATGGAAAACTGATATTATTTCATATGATCTTGTTGAAGAAATATTTATATCTTTTAGGAAATAATTACATGAATGTGGCATATGAAGTAGGAAATTAAATACGAAGACCTCGATCAACAAGTCACAGATAGGGCAAGAAATATTTCAAAATCAATTAGTTTGATGCAAGAAATACATTGTTTCTACATGGGAGATGGGAGTAGTAATTTTAATTGAACACCAACTAAAATTCATCGCATACTGATTCTCGATCATGAATCTTACTGAATGATTGATGTAAATGTGACGGAGACACTGTTGAAATTAAATGGGATCATTCTATATTCTTCACCATGCATTCATTAAACGTATGAAATATATATTCGATTGGTCATTCTTCATAATATTTAATGTTTGATTACCGTGGCTGGTCACCCGTAGCCATTGAATGCTATAAGATAAATGAATGTTTTAATCTTCTGATACTAATAAGTCCTATTACGAAAATAGCGTACTTTTTTATACATTTACATCCATTGAGAGTCGAATACATCTTAAATCGAAAGTTCGATTGTCGAGTTTGTAGGGCCCTGACAAGGATAGCCGAGTTTTCATACCTGAGAAAAATAGCCGAGTTTATATAACACTCAAGAGGGATCTTTTTCTTAAAACTGCCGAATTTGTATACTAAATTTGTGAATTTCTGACCGCACTGCCGAATTTGTATACACCTGTATAGGGTTAAGAGACCATGTGGAAAGTAAGAGAAAAATAGAATTGAAGATTATCTACCAGTTATACTTTTTGACTTAGATAATATTATAATGGAATCATTAACATTATATGCTACCATTTCATTTCCGTGAAACTCTTATGTGAATTGGGATAGTAATGAGGGTAAAATATAGATATGTATAGTTTTCATCTACATTATTATTCAATCTGTAAGATTAACTATTCAATCCATCCATAAGAAATCAAGTTATATTGACTGGAATCATTGATTATAATGGTTGAAAATACTATTGATTTTATAGACATAGATCACTATAGAGTTATATCCGTTCATGGAATTATGTTGTTTACTGATGATATGATCATCTCCACTGCATCAAAATGAAACATAAACACAAACTCAAGGAAGGAAGAAAGAAAGAGAGACATAGTGAGAGAGAGAAACAGTGAGTGAGGAAGCCTGTGAAGGAGTAGTGGGCGGAGAATTAAGTTTAGAGAATTGCAAATGAAAGGGAAGGTATCAGTAGTCAATAGTCAGACGCACCCACTCCCGCGAGAACTACTCACGGTCATTCGCTCATACACTGTTGCCAAATCTCCGGTTGCCATTTGTACGGTAGAACCGTTTTTGTATATTTCTGGAAAAATATACATGGGTGATGACAGCCCTATCTGACGGTAGAACGCTGAACTAAAATTTATACATTCCATACATCTTCCCAACTTATGACCACCAGAAAAATTTTTTTTATCATTTTTTATTGACGTCCATTTACTTTGAATACCTTATAATCGATTTTATCGGGTTCTTTGAACCTTGAAGATTACTGAATAATTTTGTTTAGGCGTTTTTAAAATTCGGGAGATGAGTTATAATGGAAAAACAAGTGGCAACCGTACATGGCTGCAATAAGTAGGGGCTGCTGCCACTTGTAATGACGAAATAAGCATTATCTAATATATAATATATATATATATATAATACATATATATATATATATGTACATCTTCCTCAACAAGTGGCATCAGATAATGCTAATTTCGTCATTACAAGTGGCAGCAGCCCCTACTTATTGCAGCCATATATGGTTCTATATATATATAGGTTCATTCCTTAACACAAAGTGGGTCGTTTGTATAAATGTGTACAACTCGTGTTGGTCTGTTCGAGTAAGTTGGTCCAAGCATCTTGAGTTGCTCCACAGACCTACCATGTGATGGCGTTCGTGTAATGGAGTATAATAGTTCATTCCCGTGGGTCTGACTGTTCGCGCCATTTATTCAGACTGAACTTGATTTGAGGTTATGTATTGAAGTTCGCTCCGTTTCTGTTGTGAATGGAATATTCTTGTCTCGTCCTTATCTGTCAGCTGTCTGTTGTCTTGTCTGCAGAGTGAAAGTGATATTGTGTTTTGTGATGTTGTGATTGTGTCAAAATGTCCAAAAAGATTATTCAAGCAGTGATCAAATTTTGAATTTAGACTAACTTTGAAAGGTAAGTCAGTTATAGAATTATAACTTGTACTTGGATTATTATAATTACTTGTACTATTTAGCTTGCTTCTTTTACAATTATTTCCTTATGAGATTTAGTAATGCTTTTAGGTTATTAACGTTTTGAAACGAAATCAAGAATAAAACACATCAAAAGTAGAAATTAAAAGTAAACCGCATCACTACTCACAGAGTGTATGTAATTGAGTGATTGGAAATAAATAAATGTAACAAAAAATAAAATCGTAAATGTAATTCCTTCATTTCTATCACTACTTACAAGCTCAACTAAATCTGCACAAGAATCTTATTCTATTAGGATATATACAATAAATATATACCTGGATAGAATTGGTAAGAAGCTCATTGGCAATGAAATTCTCAATTGTATAAATAAATATTTAGATCATAAAAGTCAAGTTAGTCCTAAAATCATTCCTCTTCAGCCATGCAATTTTTCATAAATAACTCTTTTAATAGGTCCAAAGATAGGAATGGATATTTATTTATTTATTTAATCAATGAGAATTACTCAACTTACAGAAAAGTACCACAGGCTTATACGCCCAAAACGGTTCCAATTCTAATTTATACAACAGTCCAAATGTAGCTAGGTTATGTGATATGCAAACAATACCAATCCTGGGCCTAGGACTGATGATGAATAAACAGCTAATGAAACTTTTCTAAACACTATATCTTTGAATGTCCAGGGTATATCAAACAAATAAGAATATATTTCCCTCTTATTATCTTATAAAACTATAGCCTAATGCTAAGATAATTACTGTTGCTGAACACTGGTTAACAAATGATGACTGTAGCTGTCTCACAATACCTGACTATGAAGTTGGGTCCTTCTATGGAAGGAAAAATTCCATTCATAGTGGAGAAGCAATTTTTTCAATTAATGGATTGAAATTAGAAGAATTAAGCATAGTAAAGGAACTCTCTATAGAAATGATTTGTGAAGTTGCTGCAATTGAACTTCCAAATGAAAAAATAATTGTTTTGTCATTTTACAGACCCTATAATAATGATGTTAGTTTTTTTAACAACTCTCTATCCTGTCTTAATGATATATTATGTGCCATTTATAAATGTAACTATAATTTAATATTATGTGCTGATTTCAATGTCAACTTTAATGTAAATGATAATTTTAATAGAGATCTTTGCAATTTGTTTGAATGTTTTGGTATCCATATTTCTAAAAAATGAAATCACCAGACCAGGCACACTGAATGAAGGCCACTGTATTGATAATGTTGTGACTGATATTCATGATAGCAGACATGTGACCCGAGTTATCAATACACATCTACTGTCAGATCATCATGCCCTACTATTTAAATCTTTAATAAATGTGAAAAATGACTATCAAAGTTATTCTAGTGTAAACAAAAAGCTAGATAGGTTAGTTAATTAATGATCAGAACACTTATTTATTTGTTAGGTTAATTAATATCATACACTGGAGTGTGGTGTATTTGCTTAGCCTAATGATGCGAATGATAAGTTTAAGAAGTTTTTGATTTGTATATGTCAGCTGTTAATGCTGCTTATCCTTTTAGAGGTTTCAAAGTTAGTAAGACTAAGCTGGATGATGGATGGTATACTGCTGATTTAATAAAGCTCAAACATAGTTTTGATGAATATTATAGCTTACTGAAATTTTTTAAGACTAATCAGTTTAGAGATAAATATAAAAGCTGTAAGAAAGAGTATAGAATTGCTATTAAGAATGCAAAAATAAATTATTTCAACAACAAAATAGAGCACTCAAAAAATAAAACTCAAGCTGCATGGAAGGTAGTTAAAATTCTTACAAATGTCAACAATGAAGCTATTTAATCACATGATGATAACAATGCTGATTCATTTAACAACTTTTTCATTGAAAAAGTTGAGGAAATTAGTGAAAATGTGCCAGTTAGTGAACATCTCAGCTCTCACTACATCAATAAGTGCAATAGGCCCAATGTACCATTTTTTTCCAACCTGTTACTGCAGATTATGTGTACCAGAAAATAAGTAGTCTTAGTAATTCAAGTTTTTTTAGATATATATGGTATTAATTCTAAGGTCTTAAAAATATCTGCCCCTTATATAAGTGAAGTTTTGAGTTACCTTATAATTATTGTTTAGTATACAAGGGCATTTTTCCAAGTGTATTGAAAAACGTTAAGGTAATACCTGTAGGCTACATAAAAAAGGTGATAAGAAAAACTTCAGGCCAATATTTCAGGCCAATATAATCAGGCCTTATTTCAGGCCAATAACAATTGTACCTGTGATATCCAAAGTATTTGAGGCCATAATGCAAGACCAGATCTCAAATAATTTTGAAAACTTTGGTATTTTTACTAAAAAACAATTTGGTTTCAGGCCATGTAGAAATACTAGCAATGCAGTAACAAGTTTAGTAAATTAATAGTGTTGTTGATGATTTGGAGAAGGGTCTATCTGTTAGTTTTAGGTCATATGACATGTCTAGAGCTTTCGATACTGTTAAGCATAACATACTTTTTGAAAAATTTTCTTATTATGGCTGCAATTCAAAATCAATCTATTTGAAGGACCGCAACCAGTTTGTTTACAAAGATTGTCAATTCTCTAAGGGCAGAAAGGTTCATTATGGGGTCCCTTAAGGCTCCATACTTGGATCAATACTCCCTAATATATATATATATATATTAACAACATAATTTGTAATATAGAAGGCACTGATAAATCAGGATTTCTCTTTGCTGATGATTTTGGTCTCAAAGTTAGTTGTAAATCCGAAGCAGGTGTACAAAATTGTCTAGTTGATAGCTCTCTACTCCTTAATGATTGTTGTGCTAGTAATTATTATGTTCACCTATAATAGAAATTCAAACAATGAAGTAGGGACTGAACCTTTAAAATTTCTAGGTATTGTTCTTGATCCCAAACTTAATTGGCAACCACATATGCAGAATTAATTAGTGAAAAAAATAGCAAAGGTACTGTACTTGCTGAGAAGGTTAAAGTTAACTGTAGATATTAATATATTATTAAATGTGTATTTCTCTCAAATACAAAGTTTACTGTCCTATGGTATACTATTATGGGGCTCTAGTACTCATGTCTCAAAAATATTTATACTCCAAAAGAAAGCAATTAGATTGATTTGTAATGTTGATATGAGGACCCACTGTAAACCTTTTTTCACAAAATTGGGAATATTAACTGTCTATTCTTTGTATGTATCATTTAGTGTTAGTTAAGTAATCTGGATTTTTTTAAATTAAATAGTGACTGTCATGGATATGAAACCAGAAATAGGAATAATATCAGAGTTCAATAGTTCAGGTTCTCAACTTCACAAAAAAATCTTCCGTACACATCTGTTAAACTGTACAATTCATTACCACTAGCAATTAAGGCACTGCCTCTTACATTCTTCAAAAGGAAATTGAAAACTGTACTGAAAGCTGAAAGTTTATATAACATCCAAGAATTTCATGTAATTGACTGGACCAAATATTTGTAGGCTAATATTATTTGTATATATTAATTGTATTATGTAATATCTAGTACCTATTTTTGACATTTATCAATGCATTGTTAACAATGTCTATGATAATATAGATTCTTATTCTTATTCTTTCAAGAATGTGAACAAAAAAAGGCTTGCTCATTTTTGAAAGTGGATTTCATATTTATTTTTTGTTTGTATTCTAGTTTCCTACATCTTTGTGAGTAATGAGAGAATTGAACAAATACTTTCTGCATTAATTAAATTTATTACCTATAATAAATTAACTTATTACACATGGATGAGTGGATGAATAACCCCCATAATAATTTGAAATTAAAAATGGTTTTTGAATTTCAGTATTTTTTTTATTTCTACAATTTATTCCTGTTTATTATTTCATTTATTTTATAATAATTCCTGTTATATTCAATATAACTGTAAGCCACTATTCATAAGTGAAAATATTATGACTATTTATGGGATGGTGGCTTTCAAACTCTTAATGAATGTAAGGAAAAATATTGACAACCATCATTGTAGAAAGGACATTCACAGCTACAATACAAGGAATAGGATCAGAATAGACGTGCCCTATACAAGATTAAGTAAAATATTGACAAGTCCTGGACACTTATCGCTGAAACTTTTCAATATCCTCCCTATCACTGTTAGTTAGGGAACTACCACTTGCTTCATTCAAGAAAAGATTGGAGAATCTCCTTTTAAAGAATCCCATTTATTCCTTTTCTGAGTTCATTCATCTGCCCGTGCTAGATTATTTTTAGACTTAAGAATTGATATGTTATTTCTCTTGTATTAAGTCTGCTTTTATTAATTCTCATAGTGCTTTATATCCCCTAATTCATATTTTTATAATGTTTGTTATTTTTTCTTGTGATAGTTTTATTGATGTTTATTGACTTCTTGTTATATTTATTGACGTTTCCTATTGCATTGTATATTGCCTTAATGGAATAAAAGTATTCTTATTCTTATTCTTATTCTAATATAAACAATTTTCATAGATAGAGAATAGCTACAGTATCTTATATTCACTTTCTAGAAAATACATGTGAAACAATTGTGGAAAATGCACATTGTAGTGGGTTCTAGCACATACAATATTATTAGATTACAAACTCTACCTCTTCTTTGGTTCTAACCTTCTTATTGTGAACAACTTTTTTTGAAAATTGCAGCTTTGAATGCTTTATTGAAAAACGATGATACGTATCAAAAAAGTATTTCAGCTATTGTTTTTTCCAAAGACTAAATTAAAATAATGTGTCATTTAGTGTGATGA
>NC_052518.1:57598361-57620861 GCF_014356525.2 Nilaparvata lugens | reverse complement strand
AAATGCAAGAACAATACTGAATTTATAGAAAATCATAGAAGATTAAAGCAAATTTTTAGGGATAAAATTAATGCAGCTAAAAGAAAGGCTAATGATGATTATATTTTGAAGTCCTCTAATATTTGCAAAGCTGCTTGGAAGATTATTAATACAGAGACGGGACGATTGCCAAAAATGAACGATTTTTGGTTCCTCCCCTATCTGCTGATGAAATTAATGATTTTTTGTAAATTCATCTAATAATTGTTCTTTTAATATCAATCACGGAGCTAGTGCTTCTGATATTCTGATGTCGTCTGGATTGATCAATTCACAGTGTGGCTTGCAATCCTTTAGTCTGGGTGCTGTGAAGCCCGCAGATGTAAATAAAATCGTTGCTAAGCTCAGTAATTCCAAGTCTGAAGACATTTTTGGGCTATCCAATTTTGTGTTGAAGAAGATCATAGATGTTATCATTAAACCTTTGACGTATCTAATTAATAGAGCTATAAATAGTGGTATCTTTCCTTAATGTTTAAAAACCACTGTAACCGTGCCTGTTTATGAAAAGGGTGAGAGAACAAATATCAGTAACTATAGACCGATTGCGCTTGTACCTGTTATATCCAAGGTATTATAAAGATTAATATTGAAGAGTACTTTGAGAAAAAAAAAATTGTTTTCAGCATTACAGTATGGCTTCAGACAAAAACTGAATACAGTTAAAGCTGTGCAAAATGTTGTTTCTTATATTATTAAGGGTTTTGAGAATAGGGAGGAGGTTAGTGCGCTGCTTTTAGACCTTAGTAAAGCTTTTGATATTGTGCCCCACATTGATCTAATTAAAAAGTTGCAATACCATGGTATAAGGGGAAAAGAACTCGCTCTATTACAATCTTACCTCTCTGACAGATTCCAACTTGTTAAAATTGTTAAACAGCGATCCAGTTGTAAACAAGTTTTACAAGGGGTCCCCCAAGGCTCTGTTCTTGGCCCCTTCATGTTTATAGTATTCATAAATGATCTTCCAAAGTATGCTCCAATTAAATCAGTGCTATATGCAGATGATACCACTCTGATTAGCTCCAATATATCTCCTAATATTAATTCCATAATAATGGGCTATATGAGAAAAAGAGCTGACATATGGTTCTCTGCAAAGGGGCTCGTTGTCAATGAGAGCAAAACTGAAACTATAACGTTTAGCTCTAGTGTAAAGTGTCAACAAAAGTCTGTTAAACTTCTGGGAATAAACCTTGATTCAAAACTCACTTGGAAAAGTCATACGGATGCGCTTTGTACTCGATTATCTAGAGTTGTATTTCTATTAAGGAAGTTGAAATCTTGTACTAGCATTAGTCTCACCCTAAACGCATATTCCGCACTGTTTCACTCTCAACTTCAATATGGTACATTGCTGTGGAGAAATTCTAGTGGCGCAAAAGAGGTGTTTCTGTGTCAAAAAAGATCTATGCGTGCTATATTTAATTAGGGCATGAGGGAGTCCTGTAAGCCTTTTTTCTTAGACAATGGTATATTGCCACTTCCATGTATTTACATTATGGATTGTTTAATATTTGTAAAGCAAAATTCTATTTTTTTCAATTTGAGGGGAAGCATTCATGAGCTTCCTCAACACTCGGTCAGGTAGTCGGATTGATCTGGGGCGTGCTAGGCTTGCCAAAACACAAAAAATGTACTGCTATATAGGAGTGAAAATTTTCAACAGGTTATCACTGGGAGTACAGAATTATGATCTTGATAGTTTTAAGAGAGCAATAAAAGGATAGTTGGAGAATAGAGCATTTTATTCAATCAAGGAAATGCTGGTCTGTAATTGTTATCTGTGGATAAAATATTTAAGTAGCCTATTTGTATTTTAATTTGTAATATTATAATATATATAACGTGTACTTGTATACAAAGTATCAATGTTTCTGTATCCTTATGAAGTGACTTTTGTCAATGCAATTATTTTGTTTGTGACAATAAAACATTCTTGATTCTTGATTCTTGAATGCCCTTACCATTGATACAATATTGAGCACCACTGCCTTCTGCATCAAGTAGCTTGTGTTTCTTGAAATTCCCAGCTGACTCAGATTTGCAGTCACCTTTGTTTCCATCAATCCAACTGCTGATATTATGACTGGGACAATTTCAACTTTCTCTTAGTGCCAGATATTCTTTATTTCAGCTGACAAGGGAAGATACTTGGTAATTTTCTCATTGTAGTATGATACCAAGTTGTGGCAGCATGGAATGCCCACATCTATTAATATTATTTCTCTTGTCAGCTTATTCATCACAATGATATCTGGCCTATTGTGTGGATTGTCTTATCAGTCAGCACTGATCTATCCCAGTATATTTTGTGAGTGTTGTTCTCATTTACTGGATTGGGAGTATATTGGTAATGAGGGACTTTCTCTTCAATCAGCTCAAACCTTGAAGCAAGGTCCTGGTGCAGTATGCCAGGATCATTATTGTGCCTCTTGAGGTACTCCGTGGCTGCCATTGCCTGACATGCAGATACAATATGTTGTATTGTCTCCGATGCCAAGCCACAACATCTGCAAAGGTCCCTTCATAGGTACCTTCATTATATATCTCTTGTAGTTTTTAGTGGCTACCACTTGGTCTTTTACAGCCACCATGAAACTTTCAGTTTCAAGAAACAGGTCCCCATGCTTCAACCATACATTTAACAACCCTCTGTCGACACCAGGTTTTTCTAGTGAGAATGCATGCCTCCCATGCAATTGTCTGCTCCTCCACTGCTCCAGGACCTTACATTCGTGCTGTTTACTCGTTCTTACACCTCCAACATTCTGTGCTGACAAGTTAAGTGGGGTATACCTCTTATCTTCTTTTTTGACAGTTACATGAAGATGGTCTTGCTTGATGTGAAGAAGGCTTTCATACTGTTCACTTGTTTCTCACACAACCACCTCAGATCCATCAGACCCTGTCCTCCCTTATGCCTAGGGAGTATCTCTCAATTGAAGCCCTGGGGTGGTTTTCTATGAACTTTGTTAGAAAAACTCTTGTTGCTCTCATCAATTCTTCAATTTCAGTTTGAGTCCAAGCAAACACTCCAAATGTGTAAGTCAGGAGAGGCACTGCTGCCTATGTGTTTATATGTGTTTATGGCTTTGATCATATTCTTCCCATTCAGATGGGATTTCAAAAGGGTCTTGATCGTCTTGAGATATGCATCTCTCATTTTTTGCTTCATCTCTTTCTGATCTATTCCAATTGGCAATTGACTGGTCAAATCCCAAATATTTGTACACATCATTCGGCCCTATTGCATCAAAGGCATCTGCATTACCCTCTCCAAGTCCTTGGCGGGTTATGCGTCCTTTTAAAACACTCAGTGTTTTGCATTTTTGAAGACCAAATGCCATACTAATATCGGTGGAGAATGTCCTCACTATCTGCAGCATCTCCCTCAGCTGATTTTCTGTTCCTGCATACAGTTTAATGTCATCCATGTACATCATTTGGGACAGTTTAATGTCATCCATGTACATCATTTGGGACAAGTGTTACATATTTCTGGAGCTTCCTTTTAGCCTGAACCCATACTCTGCAGAATTGAGCATTGCTGATAGTGGATTCAAAGCCAAACAGAACCACAAGGGGATGAGACCATCTCCTTGAAAGATTCCTTGGCAGACTAGGATGTTATTTGACTGCAGATTATTATTATTATTATTGTTATTATTATTATTATCATTTTCATTTGTAGTATTTATAGAATTTATAACGGTTATGTTATGTTACTGTTCTTTTTTTATGTTATATTGTCTTTTTTGCACCAAAGACTTTTGCTTTTAATATAGGCTTTATCAATTCCTCCTTTGTTGATATATATATATATATATATGTTTATGATGTAATATGAAATTTGAATACTCCTCAATTAGCTCTAAGCTAGAGGAGCAACTAAACACTGTATGTATATGATGCTATGTAACCTCAAATGCGTTAAATAAATTCAAATTGGAATAGAAATTATTATTTATATATATTTTTTATTATCATTATTATTATCATTATCATTATTATTGAATACATTCAAAATTTTTCATCAAAGCAATATTTTAATAAATCTGCTAATCACATAAAAACTGTAAATTCGGTTATTCAATATACAATAAATTTCACATAGTTGTTTTTTTACTTTGTACTGATTTTCTACTGAATCTGTATATATAATAATTTTTATGCATCAATTGGATAATGAGAATTTGAATTTATATGATGATACATTGGCCCATATGAATAAAACCAGAGAAAATGCTCATGAGCAAGAGCATGGAGCATAAGGTCTTGCTCATGAGCAAAAGGTAGAAGCAAAAGAATTTGCTCATTTTTATATGAATAAGCTTTAACTTATACTCTTACCTTATGCTCCTGAACTCTGGAGCAAATGCTCACGTATTTTAAAGATTTTTCATCAGCTGATTCCCTTTTGTAGCCTTACTTTGTATTTATAGCTCATGGAAGTGCTAAATATGCAAGTAGGGGGCACAGCTTGTGTTTGTGTCGTCTGCTCTGTTTTCTATTTATGAATAGAGTTTTAGGTTATTTGAGTTTAGAATTTTGAAATAATAGCGTGAAAAATCATCTCTATAATAATCTTCAGCATATTCTTATAATATCAATAGCCTTCATATAATCTTCTACACTCTCATCATCTTAAATGCCTATTTCCTATTTTGTGATGACTATCTTTATATCAGGTCTTTGTACAAAAGACTACTTTATATCTTTTGTACAAAAGATAGTAGCTACCTGATAGGCATTTAAGATGATGAGAGTGTAGACGATTATATGAAGGCTATTGATATTATAAGAATATGCTGAAGACTATTATAGAGATGACATTTCTTCACGCTATTATTTCAAAATTTTAAACTCAAATAACCTAAAACTCTATTCATAAATAGAAAACAGAGCAGACGACACAAACACAAGCTGTGCCCCCTACTTGCATATTTAGCGCTTCTGTGAGCTATAAATACAAAGTAAGGCTACAAAAGCTGATGAAAAATCTTTTAAATATGTGAGCATTTGCTCCAGAGTTCAGGAGCATAAGGTAAGAGTGAGTATAAGGTAAAGCTTATTCATATAAAAATGAGCAAATGCTTTTGATTCTACCTTTTGCTCATGAGCAAAACCTTATGCTCCATGCTCTTGCTCATGAGCATTTGCTCTGGTTTTATTCATATGGGCCAATGTATCATCATATAAATTCAAATTCTCATTATTCAATTGATGCATAAAAATTATTATATATTTATTCTTTTGTAGGGATAATGGTGATATATATCATGGTTGAATATGAAAAGAGTTTTATAGTTCTTAACTATTGGTTGTGATCGTATCTGGTACAGTTTCCTCTTCCTCTTACGAATTAGTTGAGCCATTTTACTATGAGCAAAAGGTGATAAGCTGCTCTAGACTAGACTCACCTTTTTTGAAGCATTTGCTTCAAATGTAGAGCAAATGCTCTAGTTTATTCATACTATTTTGAGCAAAAGCTTTCACTTTTGAGCAAATGCTCAAACTATTTTTTTGATGAGCATGAGCAAAAGGTTTTGCTCATGTTTATTCATAGAAAATGAAGCAAGTGCTCCATATTTTAGAAATATAAGCAAATGCTCAACTTTATTCATATGGCCCATTATGTTTTCAAAATTTGAATGATTGTAGGGTTTTTTTGAAAAAGCAGATTGTGTCCGGTAATGAAATAAGATTTTCCTACAGTTACCCGAAAAAGTGCTCATTCCCTCATCAATTATAGTACACAAAATACCTTATTTCCACACCCAGTGCGGGAATGTAATCCAAATTTGCAACATAACAACACAAAATAGTTAACACGCTTTATGATGGTTAAGTGCGGCAAAGTAAAAGAAATGTTGGTAAACCTGAATATGTTGCTGGCTGGAAATTTTTGTTGACAGCTGATTATTACCGCGAGATATTGGATAATGAACAGTAAATAAACAAGAAGTTTTGATAGTATTCAAAATCAGTATTTTATTTCTATTCAAGTTATCATGAACGATTTTTTATGTGTGAGATGCCTATATTTTCAACTGGAATATTTTGGAAACATTTATCGACCATTTTAATGATCAAGGAATCAAGAATTTTTATATCTTTATTTACTTTTGTGGTTAGGTCACTCGTGTTAGTGATACTAAAGCTGTGATTGTTATATTTTCAAAACAATAATGTATCCATTAGGTTTGAAACATAGCCTAAATATTTACACTTCAAAAAAAGTTATTCAGCTCTTCAACTCTCCAAAAAATCTCTACTCACATTTTCGTAGAACAACTTCAATGAATGCCGTTGATGAATTAGAAACAGAATACAGAATAGATGTTATTGAATACCGTAAACAAAAACACTGGATTTACAATAGACTGTTTACTCAACAGTGACTTTACAAACACAATCTGTCTGGATTTTGAATTTGATAGCAAAATGTACAAATTGTTGGCTCTTTATCGATCTCCGTCCTTAGCTGTTAATAGTTTTCTTATCAGTTTGGATTCATATCTGCAGTCTTTACGGCCAGACAGTTCCGTCATCTTGATAGGAGACATAAATATAAATATTCTCGACAATGATAATTTAAATAATGAATATCTAGGTGTCATGCAACTGAATGGATTCAAGTCATTTATAAATAAATCCACTCGAGCTCAGAACTATAGCAGCAGCTGCATTGATCACATATTTTTCAAAACAAGATCCATTAAAGAGATTGATACATTTGCAACTATTATAAAATCTATCACTGACCACTACTGTACCTCATTCCATATGAATTGCCTTTCTAATTCTATCCAAAATCCACCTGTTAAAAATACCTTTATGAAAATAAACTACGAGACATTGAAGAATGACTTAGTGGGAGGAAATTGGAATTGTTTAAATATGATACACTCTGAGGGCATTGATAAATTGGTAGATGTTTTTATTGACAAATTAACCTATTACATAGTTAGACACACTGATATCATACACATATCACATAAGAAAAGGCCATTAAAAAATGGATTACACAGAGTATGGTGAGTGCAATGCGCAAAAGAGATAGAATGGCCCAAAAACTGAAAAAGCAGCCTTTCAATACAGTTCTGATAAATCATTATAAGAATTACAGGAACACCTTAAATAACATTGTTAGAAATGCAAAAATTGAATATTTTAGTAATAAGTTTGAATTGAACAAAGGTAACAAAGAAAAGACATGGAAAAATATTAGAGAAATTTTAGAAATAGAAAAAAACTCAAAGATAGAACCAAAAATAGATGCTGAAATATTTAACGATTATTTTGTAAATGTTGGGAAAAAATATGCAGAAGCACTAGATAACAATAGAAATACATCTCCCCTACGATCATTATTCATACCTCCTGTAAATAGTCTCTATCTTAATCCAACAAATGCTGTTGAAATTTCACTCACGATAAATTCCCTAAAAAATGATGCTTCACCTGGAGAGGATAAATTCACTGGTCGCTGCCTGAAACAGATCTCCCCTTATATTGCTGGCCCACTTGAAATAATAATAAATAGATGCTTTAGTGAGGGTTACTTTCGAAAACGTTTTAAAATAGCCAAAATGATATTAATCCATAAAATAGGCGATAAGACCAATCCAGCAAATTATAGACCAATTAGCCTACTTAGCAATTTTGCTAAAATAATAGAATGACTGATTAAAAAGAGATTGGTTGACTTCCTAAATAGAAATAATTTAATTGCAAAAAATCAGTATGGTTTCCAGTCTGGTAAATCAACCAAAGATGCTGTTATGGTATTGATTGATTCAGTTAACAGGAATTTCAATAAGAACATTAAAACAATGGCTGTTTTCCTAGACTTGGCCAAAGCTTTTGATACCATACCTCATTCGACATTGATAGATAAGCTCAATGGATGTGGTATCCGTGGAGTGGCAAAAAAGTTGATTACCAGCTATCTGCAGGATAGATCACAAACTATGACCTTTAACAAAAAACTGATACAAGAATTCTAACAAGTTTTGGTCTTCCTCAAGGAACGGTCTTATCGCTAATATTATTCTTGATTTATTTGAATGATCTTCTCAAATTAAATATCCCGAATTCCACCAAGATATCTTTTGCTGATGATACAGTATTGTTATTTACTGGATCATCATGGAGAGAGGCATATGAAAACGCAAATGAAGGATTAAGCATTACTTAGCGATGGTTTGATGAGCAAACTCTCACATTAAATTCAAATAAGACAAAATTTATTGCTTTTACTCCAACAAAAACTGGTGAACCACCTATTGAATTAGATATAAAAATTCACAACCATGACTCTCATATCGTCTCTAGACCCAATAATTGTATCTGTGGAACAATCGAAAAAGTCAATTTTCTGAAATATCTTGGAATAATAGTTGACAGTCACTTGAAATGGAACTTTCATGTACAACACATAATATCTAAATTAAAATACCTAATACACATTTTCTATAAAATTAATACTCTAAAGGATATCAAAATCATAAGAACCATATCATGCATACGCTCACTCCTTGTTCCAATATGGAATAGAATTATGGGGGGGTACCTTTGACACGCACTTTAATAGAATATTTACCCTGCAAAAGCATTTAATTAGAGCCGCTCTAAAACGGCCTAGACTGTATCCAAGCAGGAATTTGTTTGTTGAATTTGGGGTTCCAACGCTATGACAGGTCTTTGTAGGGAAAATTATCACACATGCCAATAGAAATAAGCAGCATCTTACTTTGAATACACATTTACACAACCTTCGTCCGTCTGTACTCAATCCTTATACTCGAAACTTTACAAGATTAACTATAAATAAACATCAATTCACATAAGTTACTTCATGGAATAATTTGCTAATATAGTCCCATATCACTTTATAAACAATAGAATAACAAAAAAAACTAAGTAGTGAAATAGAAGAGTGGGTAAAATCTAGAGTTTATTTTAAGATAAGTGTATGAAATGATAATTTTGTAATAACTGTAAGATCATAGTGTATAATACGTCTGTTATAGTACGTTTTTATTGATTCTCTACTATGGATATTATAGTATATATCCACTTTTAGTCTTGTTAATGTTATAATATTTGTAATTTTCAATCGCACTCACTGCTGGCGAACAAGTTCCACTTATGCCGGTAGTGCCTTTTATATAAATTTAGTATCTATCATATTTTTAATGTAAGTACTGATTGTAAAATGTTATGGCAAATAAATTTCAAATTTCAAAATGATTGAAGTTCAGCATTTCAGGTAAATGTAATGTCTATATAATATAATTTAATCACGTTTCAAATACTGTAATGCAGTATAACCTTAATTATACGTTTCATGCGGCTACTGGCCGCTTGGCCAGAAAAGCAAAAAGGCCAAATTGACACATTTACTGATGTATTTACAAGAAAAAACATGCTGAAACTATATTTTTACACTAATTGTGTATAATTCATCATTCAGACTCAAACTTGAGGATATTTGGAACTGGAATAAATAGTACACATGAAAATTTCATAGAATGGTCAGATAAGACTTAAGTCTGTCCTGAGGGCTGATCACTAGCCTAATCCTTAATCAGTCCTGGGCATATTAGCTTATTTATTTATTCACATTAATAGAAAAATTAAAACATAAGCTTACAGCTTTGATCGCATAGACAAATTAATCAATAAAAAAAATTAATGGGCACCGTATAAGTATATTAAGCAAAGTTTTGCTACAAAACTCTTGTATTTTCGGATAGGAGAATATTAAACTGTGAGTCATGGGTGAAGTATAACGTTTGTGAGGCTCATTGATGGCTCAAAAACATATCCAGACAAGTGATATGGCCATTTCTACACTTGCTGATGACTTCTTGTAGATGAAGTACCGTATTATTATAATTGAATCTCATATAACTTCATCCTATTCATTCTATTGTCATTTAGACTGAATTTGTTTTTTCAAACAAAAACCTATAAAAACCTCTAAATGGAGGTAGAATGATAAGGTAGACAACTTTCAGTTCTGTTGTTTTAACATTTTTTTTTCAAATCACTTTCAAAAAGTTCATGTAGTACCTACTATTGTGTTTGAGACACTTCTGGCGCTACCATAGTTTCACCACTATTCTGTTCCACAGTCCTATATCTTGCAGTCGTTAACTATATAATTATAATAATGTAAAGAACTGGCTTCTACACGTACGGGATAGAAAAATTATTATGTTTGACACATCATCACGTCTTAACTACTGGACTAATTAACTTGAAATTTTGCCTACATTCTTAATTAATCAAGGATGGTTATAGGTCTATTTTCAATTCTTAAAAATTCCATTACGTCAAGTTTTCAGTTTGTTATGTTTTGAAATAGATCCTTGCGGAGCACGGGTTTCTGCTGGTTATAATATAGATTATCATGTTTCTTTGTCCTGTGATCTTTCTCATTAAGAAATGATTCTTATCTAAATCTAACCACAGTCATTGTTACCAACTTAATTTTTGTTTTCGTGCACTACTCCATATAACCCACCAACTATTTTGTGTTGCCATGTTGCAAATCTGGAGTGCAGAAAAATTTTTTCCCGCACTAGAGCAGAAAAGTGATTCTTTGCGGTCTGTAATCAGTGCAGGAATGGCCACTTTTCAAGGTAACTGTAGGAAAAATTAGGTCAAAATTAGTGAGTACACTGAAACCTCTTGATAACTCTATAATTCGTAGTTTTGCCATCAAAAACACTGTAATTAGTATTCCCATAAAGATTAATACACTAATATGCAATATTGTAACTGATAAATCCAGTAATGAGTTCATTGAAAGCTTTATGGATTCTGTTCGGACGTTATATGAATGTTCCCCTTTGTTGTCCAGCGTTGTGTGGTGGAGGGGGCAATTGAAGGGTTATGCGCATAGCATAATCGCCGCCAGTTGCCGATTGACAGCCAATCGAACAGCTCACTTCTCGTAATGTCAATTTTTGCAAAGTGATCTATTGATTTATTGTGATTTATTACAAGTGTCGTCTCGTCTTGTATCGTGATCTGGACCTGGGATCCTAGAAGCAAGGAGGATTTGGACATGAAGGTAGGCCTATGTTATTGTGCACTTAGCCATTTAAATTGTTCAACTTGCTATCCGATGCCAGACAACCCCCAAAAGGTTCTCGATGTAATTGATACAGTCCACAAACCAGAGTGCTGTTTGAGCCAGCCTCTGTCGATTATACATGGTCCAACCGTCCGGTTTGATTTGTTAATCGAATTTGAATAGGGCATAAGTTTGAAATATCGTCTAATAGGTTTGTTGTTTTTTATGCCTATTTTATTCTTGGTTTTTCTGTGTATATGGCTTGTTTTTGTCGTTGTAGATGAATATACACTTAATTTGTGGTATTCTTAAGAAATTTGGGCTCAATTTAAGTTGGAAATTGAGTCGAACAAGTAATATTTTCGTAAATAATTGCATAGTTTCATTGCGTAAGATTGTTGCATTGGCGCCACAAGGCTGGACTGGCAAGTTTGTGTTGATAAGTAGAGAAAGACTTATACGTTGTCTAGCTGTAACAGTAACTGGAACTGTTACTTTTTTCAAAGGATACTTGCAGTTATTTGCATTGATTATTGTCGTTACTTCATTATTAATAGCAGTTATTGTTTGTTCCAATGAGTATTGATATGGTATTATTAGCCTCGTAATCGATCATTCTCCACCGAGCATAAGTGCTGGCTAGGCTTGTATGATTAGATAAGCCAGCCATTGTTCGTTCCATTGTGTTACCTGCTCTCGTGTTTTCCCTCTTATTCGTGTTTGGTTCTTTGTCTCACTCTCTCTCTCGACGAGCGCTCACTGTTATTGCCTCACTATGGGTGTTATCCAAGACTTGACGTTTAAAGAGATGCATTAATTCATAAAATAAAATGGATTAATGAAATTGCCGAAGCTGTCGAAAAGGATCCGAAAAATAAAAAAATGAAGAATTTATTGAAAGTTATGGGTGAGCATATCGATCACCACCAAGTGGAGTTCAATGATATAATAGATAAGATGCAGAGCTACTATAACAAACAAAATCCTCGATTGGAAACAACTGAGCTTGAAAAACTGATGAGCCAATTTGATGAGACATAATTCAATGTCAAGGCTATTCTCGAAGCCTTACCATTCACTCAAACAAATTTGAATATTAGTTCTTCCAATGTAGCTTCTTCACCTACAACTGGAAATATCTCGCCAGTTGCCCTACCTAAGCTTCCTTTAATGACTTTTGACGGCGATTTGAAAATTTGGAGTCAATTTGAAGATTTATTCGAAGCCATGGTTCATAATAATGGTCAAATTGCTGACATACAAAAACATATGTATCTTCTTCTGTACTGAGAGGCGATGCACTGTCAGTCATTTCTGTAGTCCCATTGACAAGTGATCATTATGCTAAGGCATGGAAAATATTATTGAATCACTACAATGACTCTTACAAGCTGACTGACGCATACTTGCAAGCAATTTTTGATATGCCAGCAGTTAATAAGCAACCAGACTCGCTACAAAATTTCATCTCTCATTCAGCTGAGTATATTGCAGCACTAAAACCAATTGGTCATTCAATTAATGACTGGTCGATTTTGTTATTATTTGTCTTACGTAAAAAAACTGACTGAAGAATTGAGAGAGAAGTGGCAGAGACTGCTAAGAAATGGAACAGTATCCGATTTGAAAAACTTCCAAATACTTTCGAATGATGAAGCTGTTATTTTGGAGGCTACTAAATCCACTGATTTATTGGGATCATCTACATTGTCAGAAGCCTCCTCATGTAAGCAGTTTGGGAAATCGAAACCCACTATGGGAAATTACAAAGCTTCAGCTATGATTGTTAAATCGAAATCAGACGAGCTGAAATGTATTGAATGTAATAATTCTCATGAACTGGAAAATTGTGAAGTGTTCTTGAATCTCAAACCGTCTGATAGATTAAAACATGTAAAAGAATGGAAACTATGTATATGCTGTTTATTGGCAGGGCACTTTATTAGAGATTGTAGAAGAAGTAAGCCGTGCAGTCACTGTAATTCGCGTCATCATTCGCTCCTCCATTTAGAGCCGTGACAGCCGCCTGTTGAAAACACCAACACATTGGCCAGTAATAAACAAATGAGCAGGGTAGATGTGCACGACGTCGCTGATCAAAGCCATCAAACATTTGTTACTGACTCAGCTAAGAAAGTATTTTCGAATGTAAATAGTTCCTTAGTATTGTTACCAACTGTTAAATTGGGAGTTCGAGGTAATCAAGGCAATTATCATAAGGTCAAAGTATTATTAGATAGTGCAAGCACCGAGTCATTTATTACAAGGCGATGCATGAAAAAACTGGGTTTAGTGGTACAGAAAACACACAGTTTGCCCATCTATGGATTATCTGATACTAAACTGGAAGTGACAGATGAAATTGCTAACTGTGAATTTGAAACACCGAACTCCCCTTCATTAAAAATTACCGCGTCGGGAGTCAACAAAATAGCAGCTACAAATCAGATAAAAAATGCGTACTGGACACATATTGAAGGACTGGAGCTAGCAGATTCTGAATTTTTCTTTTCAGAGGAGGTTGATATTTTATTGGTTGCTGAATACTTCCCCTTCATTCTGACTGGAAGAAAGGTGATTGGTCCAGCGGGTACACCATCTGCCCTAGAAACTGTATGGGGCTACTGCCTGATGGGTAAGGTATCAGAGGAGAGTTCTACTATCTCAAATAATCTGTGCATGTATTCCAATGCTAATTTAGAAGAGTTGGTGAAGCGATTTTGGGTCATAGAAGAGCCACCTAGGACAAAAAAATCATTGGAAGGTGAAATGGCTTGTGAGGAGATATACAAATCAACTGTTTGTCGTTTGAATACTGGTAAATACATTGTTGAATTACCATCCAAGGAAACAAATACGAGTGAGATATCTGGATATCTTGAAGGTAAAACTAATGTCGGAGAAAATGTTTCCATGATTCGAGAAGAAGAATTGGGAGATAAGTTAGAAGGAGTTCCAGGTAAACAAGGTATAGCCTTCAACAGTTATTTACCGATCAACAGTAATTTAGGGAAAGAGTTAAAAGTGATTCATAGTCCACATGAAATCAAACCAATGGGAAGACCCATACCGAAAAAGGAAATTGAAGAAGATTTTTTTGAAAGGGAGAAACGAAATTTGGAAGAGTTGGATGATGATAGACAGGATAATGTTGAAATAAAATGGACAAAATCCGAAAAGGGAGAAGAAATGAAAGAGTATACTCTAACACCTATGTCGTATGGTGTATCATCATCGTCATTTCTTGCCATTTGTACTACGCATCAGTTTATTGAAGATGAAGAAAAAATGTTCCCTGTGGCTTCTGAAGCCTTACGGTTTTCTACTTACATGGATGATATAGTTACATCAGTCTCATCAATGGAAGCAACCAAGCAACTGCAGCTTACTGAATTGTTAAGCAAAGGGAAATTTGAATTGCTAAAGTGGGCCAGCAATCATTCTACCATTCTATCAAATCTCCCTCCAGAGCATTGCGCTATTGATGCAAAAGATTTCACTTTGGAGTCTGATAAAACCATTAAAATTCTTGGCTTCCAATCGAATCCAATTGGTTACTACCTCTTCTACAGGGTGAAGGTTCCATCCGGTCTAGCTACAAAACAAAATGTTTTATCAACTTTAGCACAAATTTTCGATCTATTAGGATATTTGACACCTTTCATGCTTACAACTAAGGGGTTTCAACCTCTAACCACCCCTGAACATCATTATAATCTGATAAAACTTCAAAAGTATGTAAAATATGTGTGAATTATCCTGTATGCCAAATTTGAAATGAATCGGACAATTGGTGATACCAGGTCAATAACCTTTTATGCTGATCAATCACTTTTAATGCTGGTCAATAGGGTTTTTAACCCCTTACCACCCCTAAACATTATTTATTTTGATGAAATTTCAACAGTATGTTAAATATGTGTGAATCATCCTGTATGCCAAATTTGAAATGAATCGGACAATTAGAAATACCAGGTCAATCACTTTTTATGCTGATCAATAGGGTTTTCAACCCCTAACCACCCCTCAACATCATTATATTCTGACGAAACTTCAACAGTATGTTCATTTTGTGTAAATTATCCTGTATGCAAAATTTGAAACGAATCGGACAATAAGAAATACCCAGTCAATCACTTTTTATGCTGGTCAAAAGGGTTTTCAACCACTAACCACCCCTAATCATAATTATATTTCGATGAAACTCCAACAGTATTTGAAATATGTGTTAATTATCCTGTATTCCAATTTGAAACGAATTGTACAATTAGAAAGACTCAGTCAATCACTTTTTATGCTGGTCAATAGGGTTTTCAACCCCTAACCACCCCTAATCATAATTATATTTTGATGAAACTCCAACAGTATGTGAAATATGTGTTAATCATCCTGTATGCCAAATTTGGAACGAATCGGACAATTAGAAATACCCAGTCAATCACTTTTTATGCTGGTCAATAGGGTTTTCAAACCCTTACCACCCCTAATTGTTGACATATTCCCACGAAATTCCAACAGTATTTTGAGTATGTGCAAATTATCCTGTATGCCAAATTTGAAATGAATCGGACAATTAGAAATACCCGGTCAATCATTTTTTATGCTGGTCAATAGGGTTTTTAACCCTTAACCACCCTAAATATCATTAAATTTTGATGAAATTTCAACAGTATGCTGAATATGTGTGAATCATCCTGTATGCTAAATTTGAAATGAATCGGACAATTGGTAATACCAGGTCAATCACATTTTATGCTGATCAATCACTTTTTATGCTGGTCAAAAGGGTTTTCAACCCCTAACCACCCCTAAACATCATCAAATTTTGATGAAATTTCAACAGTATTTCGAATATGTGTAAATCATCCTGTAAGCCAAATTTGAAACTGATCAGACAATTAGAAATATCCGGTCAATCACTTTTTATGCTGGTCAATAGGTTTTTCAACCCCTAACCACCACTAATTGTTGACATATTCCCACGAAATTCCAACAGTATTTTGAGTATGTGCAAATTATCCTGTATGCCAAATTTGAAATGAATCGGACAATTAGAAATACCCGGTCAATCATTTTTTATGCTGGTCAATAGGGTTTTTAACCCTTAACCACCCTAAATATCATTAAATTTTGATGAAATTTCAACAGTATGCTGAATATGTGTGAATCATCCTGTATGCTAAATTTGAAATGAATCGGACAATTGGTAATACCAGGTCAATCACATTTTATGCTGATCAATCACTTTTTATGCTGGTCAAAAGGGTTTTCAACCCCTAACCACCCCTAAACATCATCAAATTTTGATGAAATTTCAACAGTATTTCGAATATGTGTAAATCATCCTGTAAGCCAAATTTGAAACTGATCAGACAATTAGAAATATCCGGTCAATCACTTTTTATGCTGGTCAATAGGTTTTTCAACCCCTAACCACCACTAAACGTTATTATATTTTGATGATACTTCAACAGTATGTTTAATATGTGTGAATCATCCTGTATGCCAATTTTGAAATGAATCGGACAATTAGAAATACCCGGTCAATCACTTTTTATGCTTGTCAATAGGGTTTTAACCCCCAACCACCCCTAAAAAATATTATATTTTGATGGAACATCAACAGTATGTTTAGTATGTGTGAATCATCCTATAAGCCAAATTTGAAACAAATCGGACAATAAGAAATACCCAGTCAATCACTTTTTATGCTGGTCAATAGGGTTTTCAACCCCAAACCACCCCTAAATATAATAAACATAATTATATTCTGATAAAACTTCAAAAGTATGTTGAATATGTGTAAATTATCCTGTATGCCAAATTTTGAATGAATCAGACAATTGGTTAATACCAGGTCAATCACTTTTCATGCTGATCAATCACTTTTCATGCTGGTCAATAGGGTTTTCAACCCCTAACCACCCCTAAACATCATTAAATTTTGATGAAATTTCATCAGTATTTCGAATATGTGTGAATCATCCTGTAAGCCAAATTTGGAACTAATCAGACAATCAAAGATACCCGGTCAATCACTTTTTATGCTGGTCAATAGGGTTTTTTAAGCCCTAACCACCACTAAACTTTATTATATTTTGATGAAACTTCAACAGTATGTTTAATATGTCTGAATCATCCTGTATGCCAATTTTGAGATGAATCGGACTATGAGAAATACCCGGTCAATCACTTTTTATGCTTATCAATAGGGTTTTAACCCCTAACCACCCCTAAACATCTATATATTTTGATGAAACTTCAACAGTATGTTCAGCATGTGTGAATTATCCTGTATGCCAAATTTGAAACGAATGGGACAATTAGAATTACCCGGTCAATCACTTTTTATACTGGTCAATATGGTTTTTAACCCCTAACCACCCTAAACATCATTATATTATGATGAAACTTCAACAGTATGTTAAAATATGTGTGAATCATCCTGTATGCCAAATTTGAAACAAATTGGACGATTAGAAATACCCAGTCAATCACTTTTCATGCTGGTCAATAGGGTTTTCAACCCCTTACCACCCCTAGTTGTCGACATATTCTCATGAAATTGAATGTTTAGTATGTGCAAATTATCCTGTATGCCAAATTTGGAGGGTCTGATGCCAGAGTGAACCAACTCCAAAATTTGAATTTTTGTAATACTCTCATCTATACTTAGTCTATCAGGAGATCTTTCTTCTGCCACAATGAACCAAGTCCCACAGCTGTTATAAAGGGAAATTTTTCAGCTTTTTATTCTGCAAAAAGGGAAATTTAGTATTAATTCTCTTGGCAGACTGAACCAACTATCATTCAAAATGGCGTCTACTCAGATTTTGATTAAGGCAGCTTCAAATGTAGACAAATCAAATGGCATGGAAGATAGTTCAGAAAGTGATTTTGATGCTGCAGATCATTCCAGTGACGATTATATTCCAAGTTCCTCAACTTCTGAAAGTGGAGATAAGAATAGTTCACTCTATCAAACATTTTCATCTCGTGTTCGTTATGTGGAATGCATTCTATTTTTTCATTTGCCAAAGTGAACCAACTACAAATGATTTTATTGTGGCGCTACCTGTAGAATTACATGTCAACTATTATAAAAGCATGTTAGTAAACAAAGTACTACATCCTTCCCACATGCCAGTTTTGGCAACATTGCTTTATTATTAGATTGACATGGAAAAATGTACTTGGTTCACTCTGGCAAAAGAAGTTTTTTGAAATATTACAGCTAGATAATACAACCTGTTTCTACATGAATTTATTAATTATTACACATCTTTATTATGATGTGATAATGAGCCATACAAATATCAATCAGCCAAATATCAATATGATTCTCTATGATAAGTCACTTGAAAAATGTTAATTGGAACATTTGACTTGAAATTGAACTACTAATTTCCGAATCATTCTTAAATTCCTTAATTTTATTATTTTTTTGTACTTTGCTTTTTTCAAGATTTTGACTTGCTATTAAATTATTCATCTTTGAATAATGTTTCCATCCTGTAGCCTACATTTCATTAGTTATGACTTTGGCTGGAAATTGTAATATTAATTTTAAAATATTTTTTCTAATATGAATGGTACTATAGTGAGGTCCACGTTATAATGGCAGTGGATGAAGATAAAAGAATAGCAATGCCGATTCTCTGCATTAATTAATTATATTTCTACACTGTCAAAAACATAATTGGCATTGTTGTAGACAAGGATAGCAAAACCAAAGTTGATCAAATACTGTCATTATAACATGGACTGCACTATAGTATGAATATTTTCAGTACCATACTTTTTTTATGCTGTATCTTACTGTATTATTTGAAATATATAAGTTGGATCGACAGTTTGTGTGATTTTTAGTATAGATCCTACCACCAAAAATCAGAATCTCGCTATGCCAAAATGAACTAAGTTGAATGTTGGTGCCAAAGTGAACCAAGTTAGGTTTTCTAAACATATTTTTTTCTTCACTAGTAACATACAAAGTCCCTGAATTGAAATTTCTTGCTCATTCTTGGAATAAATATGTATAAATTGCTTATAAATTTTCAAAATGAACATACCAAGAATATTGAATTTATAAAATGGATTTCACTTACAACAATCAATACTGAAAAATCAGAAAAAACGACTTGGTTCACTTTGGCATCAGACCCTCCATTTGAAATGGATCGGACAATTTGAGATACCCGGTCAATCACTTTTTATGCTGGTCAATAGGGTTTTTAACCCCTAACCACCCCTAAATATCATTATATTTTGATGAAACTTCAACAATATGTTCAGTAAGTGTAAATTATCCTGTATGAAAAATTTGAAACGAATCAGACAATGAGAATTACCCAGTCAATCACTTTTTATGCCGGTCAATAGGGTTTTCAACCCCTAACCACCCCTAAACATCATTAAATTTCGATGGAACTTCAACAGTATGTAAATATGTGTGAATTTTCCTGTATGCTAAATTTGAAATGAATCTGACAATTGAAAATACACGGTCAATCACTTTTTATGCTGGTCAATAGGGTTTTCAACCCCTGAACATTATTATATTTTGATGAAACTTCAACAGTATGTTAAATATGTGTAAATTTCCTTGTATGCCAAATTTGAAATGAATCTGACAATTGGAAATACCCGGTCAATCACTTCTTATGCTGGTCAATAGAGTTTTTAACCCCTAACCACCCCTAAATATCATTATATTTTGATGAGACTTCAACAGTATGGTTAGTAAGTGTAAATTATCCTGTATGCAAAATTTGAAACGAATCAGACAATGAGAATTACCCGGTCAATCACTTTTTAAGCTGGTCAATAGGGTTTTCAACCCCTAACCACCACTAAACGTTATTATATTTTGATGAAACTCCAACAGTATGTTTAATATGTGTGAATCATCCTGTATGCAATTTTGAAATGAATCGGACAATTAGAAATACCCGGTCAATCACTTTTTATGCTTGTTAATAGGGTTTTTACCCCCAACCACCCCTAAACATCATTATATTTTGATGGAACATCAACAGTATGTTTATTATGTGTGAGTTATCCTGTATGTCAAATTTGAAACAAATCAGACAATTAGAAATACCGGGTCAATCACTTTTTATGCTGGTCAATAGGGTTTTTAACCCCTAACCACCCATAACATCATTAAATTTTGATAAAACTCCAACAGTATGTTTAGTACGTGTGGATTATCCTGTATGCCGAATTTGAAACGAATGGGACTATGAGAAATACCTGGTCAATCACTTTTTAGTAGTGGAGTTTTGAGAGAGCTGCCTATCCAATAGAAATCGAGGGGTGTGGCCTCCCCCCTCCACCCCCCCAGCCCCAGTCGGCCATTTTGGCCCCGCCCCCAGCCAATAGGAATCAAGGGCGTGGCCACGCCCCCCTCCACCCCCCCTGCCCTAGTCAGCCATTCCCCTCCACCCCCCCTGCCCTAGTCAGCCATTCCCCTCCACCCCCCCAGCCCCAGTCGGCCATTTTGTCCCCGCCCCCAGCCAATAGGATGCAAGGGGCGTGTTCAAAATGGCGTCCCCCTTCCATAGTGCCCCCACCACCCCAACCAATAGGAAGAGGCCATTGTAGCAGGTGTCCATCTCCCCTACCCAGCATGGGTGTGTTCAAAATGGCGTCCCCCTTCCCCACCACCCCAACCAATAGGAAGCAGGTGTCCATCTCCCCAACGGTTCCCCAGCGGCGGCCATCTTTGTTGTAGCAGGTGTTAACTGACATCTGCTGCCCCAGTTAACACCTGCTTAATTTGCATATTAAAAATATCCCCACATTTAAAATCTTTAAAATCTTTAAAATCACAGATATCTAAACTCTCAAACTACTACTAATCTATTTCCCAGTCATATTTTTTTCTTTTTTTTCCTGCATCACTTGGTCGCCTATCACTGAACATTCTTTTCAAAAACAACTCTTGCACCTGATCAGAATTCAAATTATGTTGTACAGCTTCACTCATGTCAAAGATGTACCTCTTTTTTACATATTGTGCAATCAAATAGTATGAAAAGTTGAACAACTGTTCATTTAAATATTTCTGAAAATCTTCACCTTTCATAATCATCTGCATAATGTCATCTTTTAGCTTTTGGTGAGAAGCTGAATTTTTTTCATCAAGTTTCTTTTGCACATCAGCCAACATAATATTGAATGTTGATTCTAGATTAACTACTTTCAAATTATAATCTTGCCTGTTAATAAGTTAAGTTTATTTGTGCAATTAGATTGTCTTTTAATTCTTTCAATTTAGTTTCTAGCAAATCTGTATCAACATGTTTTAAACAATTGTTTTTACTTTGTTGTTCACATAATGTCTTCAATTCGTCTGATTTCTGATCAAACAACGATCTACTAACATACTTTAGCTCAATATCATCACTAATTGATTTAGACAATGTTTTCAATTGCGAATCGAAATACTGTTTTTGTTGTGCTATCTCCTTCAATATATCAGACATTGAATGCAATTTACTTTCAAACACTTTTTTAGTAATTAAATCAGACTGTAGTTTTTGGAATATACTAGTTGATATTGCAAGTAATTTGCTGTCTAAATATTTCCTATCTACTAAATCAGACGATTCAGTTTGCAATTTAGTGAATATATTTGTTGATATTTCAAGCAATTTACTGTCCAAGTATTCTTTGTTAACTAGCGGTGATGATTGATCAGTCTGTAGTTTTTGTATAATACTAGTTGAAACTTCCTTTAATTTACTATCCAAATATTCTCTGTTAACTAGCGACGGTGACAATGGATCAGACTGTAGTTTAGTGAATATATTTGATGATATTTCAAGCAATTTACTGTCCAAGTATTCTCTGTTAACTAGCGGCGACAATGGATCAGACTGAAGTTTATTGAATATATTTGATGATATTTCAAGCAATTTACTGTCCAGGTATTCTCTGTTAACTAGCGGCGACAATGGATCAGACTGAAGTTTATTGAATATATTTGATGATATTTCAAGCAATTTACTGTCCAAGTATTCTCTGTTAACTAGCGGTGACAATGGATCAGACTGAAGTTTATTGAATATATTTGATGATAATTCAAGTAGTTTACTGTCTAAATATTCTCTACTTGCTGCCACTAATGATGATGATGATGTTGCTGCTGCTGCTGATGATTCACAACCACTGTTTAATGGTGCTGTTGTATTAAACACATGATGTGTCCTACCAAATCGATCTATTGTACTACTCACTGCAGTGGCGGCGCTACTACTGCCCGACATCTCTATTCTTGTCAAGTGTTAAACCCATACTAACGACTAAAAGCAGCAGCAGCAACTTGCCACCTAATATAATACCACTTTCTTTCAGTTCTTCAA
>NC_052518.1:57543890-57598261 GCF_014356525.2 Nilaparvata lugens | reverse complement strand
AAACGAATTGGACAATTAGAAATACCGGGTCAATCACTTTTTATGCTGGTCAATAGGTGTTTCAACCTCTAACCACCCCTAACATCATTATATTTTAATGAAACTTCAACAGTAGGTTAAATATGTGTAAATTATCCTGTATGCCAAATTTGAAATGAATCGGACAATTGGTAATACCAGGTCAATCACTTTTTAAGCTGATCAATCACTTTTAATGCTGGTCAATAGGGTTTTCAACCCCTAACCACCCCTAAACATCATTATATTTTAATGAAACTTCAACAGTATGTTTAATATGTGTGAATTATCCTGTATGTCAAATTTGAAACAAATCAGACAATTAGAAATACCCGGTCAGTCACTTTTTTATGCTTGTCATAGGGTTTTTAACCCCCAACCACCCCTAAACATCATTATATTTTGATGGAACATCAACAGTATGTTTAGTATGTGTGAATTTTCCTGTATGTCAAATTTGAAACAATCAGACAATTAGAAATACCGGGTCAATCACTTTTTATGCTGGTCAATAGGGTTTTTAACCCCTAACCACCCCTAAACATCATTATATTTTGATTAAACTTCAACAGTATGTTAAATATGTGTAAATTATCCTGTATGCCAAATTTGAAATGAATCGGACAATTGAAAATACCTGGTCAATCACTTTTTATGCTGGTCAATAGGTTTTTAACCCCTAACCACCCTCGAGCATCATTATATTTTGATGAAACTTCAACAGTATGTTAAATATGTGTATATTATCCTGTATGCCAAATTTGAAACGAATCGGACAATTAGAAATACCGGGTCAATCACTTTTTATGCTGGTCAATAGGGTTTTCAACCCCTTACCACCCCTAGTTGTTGACATATTCCCATGAAATTCCAACAGTATGTTGAGTATGTGCAAATTATCCTGTATGCCAAATTTGAAATGAATCGGACAATTAGAAATACCCAGTCAATCACTTTTTATGCTGGTCAATAGGGTTTTCAACCCCTAAACATCATTATATTTTGATGAAACTTCAACAGTATGTTAATATGTGTGAATAATCCTGTATGCCAATTTTGAAATGAATCGGACAATTAGAAATACCCGGTCAGTCACTTTTTATGCTTGTCAATAGGGTTTTTGAAACTTCAACAGTATGTTAAATATGTGTATATTATCCTGTATGCCAAATTTGAAACGAATCGGACAATTAGAAATACCCGGTCAATCACTTTTTATGCTGGTCAATAGGTTTTTCAACCCCTTACCACCCCTGGTTGTCAATATATTCTCATGAAATTTTAACAGTATTTTGAGTATGTGCAAATTATCCTGTATGCCGAATTTGAAATGAATCTGACAATTGGAAATACCCAGTCAATCACTTTTTATGCTGGTCAATAGGGTTTTCAACCCCTAAACATCATTATATTTTGATGAAACTTCAACAGTATGTTAAATATGTGTAAATTTCCTTGTATGCCAAATTTGAAATGAATCGGACAATTGGAAATACCCGGTCAATCACTTTTTATGCTGGTCAATAGGGTTTTCAACCCCTTACCACCCCTAGTTGTTGACATATTCCCATGAAATTCCAACAGTATGTTGAGTATGTGCAAATTATCCTGTATGCCAAATTTGAAATGAATCGGACAATTAGAAATACCCAGTCAATCACTTTTTATGCTAATGGTCAATCACTTTTTATGCTGGTCAATAGGGTTTTTAACCCCTAACCACCCCTAAACATCATTATATTTTGATGAAACTTCAACAGTATGTTAAGTATGTGCAAATTATCCTGTATGCCAAATTTGAAATGAATCGGACAATTAGAAATACCCAGTCAATCACTTTTTATGCTGGTCAATAGGGTTTTCAACCCTTAACCACCCCTAAATATCATTATATTTTGATGAAATTTCAACAGTATGCTGAATATGTGTGAATCATCCTGTATGCCAAATTTGAAACGAATTGGACAATTAGAAATACAAGGTCAATCACTTTTTATGCTGGTCAATAGGTGTTTCAACCTCTAACCACCCCTAAACTTCATTATATTTTGATAAAACTTCAAAAGTATGTTGAATATGTGTAAATTATCCTGTATGCCAAATTTGAAATGAATCGGACAATTGGTAATACCAGGTCAATCACTTTTTAAGCTGATCAATCACTTTTAATGCTGGTCAATAGGGTTTTCAACCCTTAACCACCCCTAAATATCATTATATTTTGATGAAATTTCAACAGTATTTTGAAATGCCAAATTTGAAATGAATCGGACAATTTGAAATACCTGGTCAATCACTTTTTATGCTGGTCAATAGGGTTTTTTGCTGGTCAATAGGGTTTTCAACCCCTAACCACCCCTAAACATCATTATATTTTGATGAAATTTCAACAGTATGCTGAATATGTGTGAATCATCCTGTAAGCCAAATTTGAAACTAATCAGACAATTAGAAATACCCGGTCAATCACTTTTTATGCTGGTCAATAGGTTTTTTAACCCCTAACCACCACTAAACATCATTATATTTTGATGAAACTTCAACAGTATGTTTAATATGTGTGAATAATCCTGTATGCCAATTTTGAAATGAATCGGACAATTAGAAATACCCAGTCAATCACTTTTTATGCTAATCAATAGGGTTTTCAACCCTTAACCACCCCTAAATATCATTATATTTTGATGAAATTTCAACAGTATGCTGAATATGTGTGAATCATCCTGTATGCCAAATTTGAAACGAATTGGACAATTAGAAATACCCGGTCAGTCACTTTTTATGCTTGTCAATAGGGTTTTAACCCCCAACCACCCCTAAACATCATTATATTTCAATGAAACTTCAACAGTATGTTTAGTATGTGTGAATTATCCTGTATGCCGAATTTGAAACGAATCGGACGATTAGAAATACATGGTCAATCACTTTTTATGCTGGTCAATAGGGTTTTCAACCGTCTATCACTTTTTATGCTGGTCAATAGGGTTTTCAACCCCTTACCACCCCCAGTTGTTGACATATTCCCATGAAATTCCAACAGTATGTTGAGTATGTGCAAATTATCCTGCATGCCAAATTTGAAATGAATCGGACAATTAGAAATACCCAGTCAATCACTTTTTATGCTGGTCAATAAGGTTTTCAACCCCTAACCACCCTCGAGCATCATTATATTTTGATGAAACTTCAACAGTATGTTTAATATGTGTGAATCATCCTGTATGCCAATTTTGAAATGAATCGGACAATTGGAAATACCCGGTCAATCACTTTTTATGATTGTCAATAGGGTTTTAACCCCCAACCACCCCTAAACATCATTATATTTTGATAAAACTTCAACAGTATGTTTAGTATGTGTGAATTATCCTGTATGCCAAATTTGAAACGAATCGGACGATTAGAAATACATAACCCTTAACCACCCCTAAATATCATTATATTTTGATGAAATTTCAACAGTATGCTGAATATGTGTGAATCATCCTGTATGCCAAATTTGAAACGAATTGGACAATTAGAAATACAAGGTCAATCACTTTTTATGCTGGTCAATAGGTGTTTCAACCTCTAACCACCCCTAAACTTCATTATATTTTGATAAAACTTCAAAAGTATGTTGAATATGTGTAAATTATCCTGTATGCCAAATTTGAAATGAATCGGACAATTGGTAATACCAGGTCAATCACTTTTTAAGCTGATCAATCACTTTTTATGCTGGTCAATAGGGTTTTCAACCCCTAACCACCCCTAAACATCATTATATTTTGATAAAACTTCAAAAGTATGTTGAATATGTGTAAATCATCCTGTAAGCCAAATTTGAAACTAATCAGACAATTAGAAATACCCGGTCAATCACTTTTTATGCTGGTCAATAGGTTTTTAACCCCTAACCACCCCTAAACATCATTATATTTTGATGAAACTTCAACAGTATGTTTAATATGTGTGAATCATCCTGTATGCCAATTTTGAAATGAATCGGACAATTAGAAATACCCGGTCAGTCACTTTTTATGCTTTATCATTATATTTTGATGAAATTTCAACAGTATGCTGAATATGTGTGAATCATCCTGTATGCCAAATTTGAAACGAATTGGACAATTAGAAATACAAGGTCAATCACTTTTTATGCTGGTCAATAGGTGTTTCAACCTCTAACCACCCCTAAACTTCATTATATTTTGATAAAACTTCAAAAGTATGTTGAATATGTGTAAATTATCCTGTATGCCAAATTTGAAATGAATCGGACAATTGGTAATACCAGGTCAATCACTTTTTAAGCTGATCAATCACTTTTAATGCTGGTCAATAGGGTTTTCAACCCTTAACCACCCCTAAATATCATTATATTTTGATGAAATTTCAACAGTATTTTGAATATGTGTAAATCATCCTGTAAGCCAAATTTGAAACTAATCAGACAATTAGAAATACCCGGTCAATCACTTTTTATGCTGGTCAATAGGGTTTTTAACCCCCAACCACCCCTAAACATCATTATATTTTGATGGAACATCAACAGTATGTTTAGTATGTGTGAATTTTCCTGTATGTCAAATTTGAAACAAATCAGACAATTAGAAATACCGGGTCAATCACTTTTTATGCTGGTCAATAGGGTTTTTTAACCCCCAACCACCCCTAAACATCATTATATTTTAATGAAACTTCAACAGTATGTTTAGTATGTGTGAATTATCCTGTATGCCAAATTTGAAACGAATCGGACGATTAGAAATACATGGTCAATCACTTTTTATGCTGGTCAATAGGGTTTTCAAACCCTAAACATCATTATATTTTGATTAAACTTCAACAGTATGTTTAATATGTGTAAATTTTCTCCTATGCCAAATTTGAAATGAATCGGACAATTTGAAATACCTGGTCAATCACTTTTTATGCTGGTCAATAGAGTTTTTAACCCCTAACAACCCCTAAAAATCATTATATTCTAATGAAACTTCAACAGTAGGTTAAATATGTGTAAATTATCCTGTATGCCAAATTTGAAATGAATCGGACAATTGAAAATACCCAGTCAATCACTTTTTATGCTGGTCAATAAGGTTTTCAACCCCTAACCACCCTCGAGCATCATTATATTTTGATGAAACTTCAACAGTATGTTGAATATGTGTATATTATCCTGTATGCCAAATTTGAAACGAATCGGACAATTAGAAATACCCGGTCAATCACTTTTTAAGCTGGTCAATAGGTTTTTTCAACCCCTTACCACCCCTAGTTGTCAACATATTCTCATGAAATTTTAACAGTATTTTGAGTATGTGCAAATTATCCTGTATGCCGAATTTGAAATGAATCTGACAATTGGAAATACCCAGTCAATCACTTTTTATGCTGGTCAATAGGGTTTTCAACCCCTAAACATCATTATATTTTGATGAAACTTCAACAGTATGTTAAATATGTGTGAATTATCCTGTATGCCAAATTTGAAACGAATCAGACAATTAGAAATACCCGGTCAATCACTTTTTATGCTGGTCAATAGGGTTTTCAACCCTTAACCACCCCTAAATATCATTTATTTTGATGAAACTTCAACAGTAGGTTAAATATGTGTAAATTATCCTGTATGCCAAATCATTATATTTTGATGAAATTTCAACAGTATTTTGAGTATGTGTAAATCATCCTGTAAGCCAAATTTGAAACTAATCAGACAATTAGAAATACCCGGTCAATCACTTTTTATGCTGGTCAATAGGGTTTTTAACCCCTAACCACCCCTAAACATCATTATATTTTGATGAAACTTCAACAGTATGTTTAATATGTGTGAATTATCCTGTATGCCAATTTTGAAATGAATCGGACAATTAGAAATACCCGGTCAGTCACTTTTTATGCTTGTCAATAGGGTTTTAACCCCCAACCACCCCTAAACATCATTATATTTTAATGAAACTTCAACAGTATGTTTAGTATGTGTGAATTATCCTGTATGCCGAATTTGAAACGAATCGGACGATTAGAAATACATGGTCAATCACTTTTTATGCTGGTCAATAGGGTTTTCAAACCCTAAACATCATTATATTTTGATTAAACTTCAACAGTATGTTTAATATGTGTAAATTTTCTCCTATGCCAAATTTGAAATGAATCGGACAATTTGAAATACCTGGTCAATCACTTTTTATGCTGGTCAATAGGGTTTTTAACCCCTAACAACCCCTAAAAATCATTATATTCTAATGAAACTTCAACAGTAGGTTAAATATGTGTAAATTATCCTGTATGCCAAATTTGAAATGAATCGGACAATTGGAAATACCTGGTCAATCACTTTTTATGCTGGTCAATAAGGTTTTCAACCCCTAACCACCCTCGAGCAAATTATCCTGTATGCCAAATTTGAAACGAATCGGACGATTAGAAATACATGGTCAATCACTTTTTATGCTGGTCAATAGGGTTTTCAACCCTAAACATCATTATATTTTGATTAAACTTCAACAGTATGTTTAATATGTGTAAATTTTCTCCTATGCCAAATTTGAAATGAATCGGACAATTTGAAATACCTGGTCAATCACTTTTTATGCTGGTCAATAGAGTTTTTAACCCCTAACAACCCCTAAAAATCATTATATTCTAATGAAACTTCAACAGTAGGTTAAATATGTGTAAATTATCCTGTATGCCAAATTTGAAATGAATCGGACAATTGAAAATACCCAGTCAATCACTTTTTATGCTGGTCAATAAGGTTTTCAACCCCTAACCACCCTCGAGCATCATTATATTTTGATGAAACTTCAACAGTATGTTAAATATGTGTATATTATCCTGTATGCCAAATTTGAAACGAATCGGACAATTAGAAATACCCGGTCAATCACTTTTTAAGCTGGTCAATAGGTTTTTCAACCCCTTACCACCCCTAGTTGTCAACATATTCTCATGAAATTTTAACAGTATTTTGAGTATGTGCAATTATCCTGTATGCCGAATTTGAAATGAATCTGACAATTGGAAATACCCAGTCAATCACTTTTTATGCTGGTCAATAGGGTTTTCAACCCCGGACAATTAGAAATACATGGTCAATCACTTTTTATGCTGGTCAATAGGGTTTTCAAACCCTAAACATCATTATATTTTGATTAAACTTCAACAGTATGTTTAATATGTGTAAATTTTCTCCTATGCCAAATTTGAAATGAATCGGACAATTTGAAATACCTGGTCAATCACTTTTTATGCTGGTCAATAGGGTTTTTAACCCCTAACAACCCCTAAAAATCATTATATTCTAATGAAACTTCAACAGTAGGTTAAATATGTGTAAATTATCCTGTATGCCAAATTTGAAATGAATCGGACAATTGAAAATACCTGGTCAATCACTTTTTATGCTGGTCAATAAGGTTTTCAACCCCTAACCACCCTCGAGCATCATTATATTTTGATGAAACTTCAACAGTATGTTAAATATGTGTATATTATCCTGTATGCCGAATTTGAAACGAATCGGACAATTAGAAATACCCAGTCAATCACTTTTTATGCTGGTCAATAGGGTTTTCAACCCCTTACCACCCCTAGTTGTCAACATATTCTCATGAAATTTTAACAGTATTTTGAGTATGTGCAAATTATCCTGTATGCCGAATTTGAAATGAATCTGACAATTGGAAATACCCAGTCAATCACTTTTTAAGCTGGTCAATGGGTTTTTTCAACCCCTTACCACCCCTAGTTGTCAACATATTCTCATGAAATTTTAACAGTATTTTGAGTATGTGCAAATTATCCTGTATGCCGAATTTGAAATGAATCGGACAATTAGAAATACCCGTCAATCACTTTTTAAGCTGGTCAATAGGTTTTCAACCCCTTACCACCCCTAGTTGTCAACATATTCTCATGAAATTTTAACAGTATTTTGAGTATGTGCAAATTATCCTGCATGACAAATTTGAAATGAATCAGACAATTAGAAATACCCGGTCAATCACTTTTTATGCTGGTCAATAGGTTTTCAACCCCTAACCACCCCTAAACATCATTATATTTTGATGAAACTTCAACAGTATGTTAAATATGTGTAAATTATCCTGTATGCCAAATTTGAAACGAATCAGACAATTAGAAATACCGGTCAATCACTTTTTATGCTGGTCAATAGGGTTTTCAACCCCTAACCACCCCTAAACATCATTATATTTTGATAAAACTTCAAAAGTATGTTGAATATGTGTAAATTATCCTGTATGCCAAATTTGAAACGAATCAGACAATTAGAAATACCCGGTCAATCACTTTTTATGCTGGTCAATAGGGTTTTTAACCCCTAACCACCCCTAAACATCATTATATTTTGATGAAACTTCAACAGTATGTTAAATATGTGTGAATTATCCTGTATGCCAAATTTGAAACGAATTGGACAATTAGAAATACCCAGTCAATCACTTTTTATGCTGGTCAATGAGGTTTTCAACCCCTAACCACCCCTAAACATCATTATATTTTGATGAAACTTCAACAGTATGTTAAATATGTGTGAATCATCCTGTATGCCAAATTTGAAACGAATCAGACAATTAGAAATACCCAGTCAATCACTTTTTATGCTGGTCAATAGGGTTTTCAACCCCTTACCACCCCTAGTTGTCAACATATTCTCATGAAATTTTAACAGTATTTTGAGTATGTGCAAATTATCCTGTATGCCAAATTTGAAATGAATCGGACAATTAGAAATACCCGGTCAATCACTTTTTATGCTGGTCAATAGGGTTTTTAACCCCTAACAACCCCTAAAAATCATTATATTCTAATGAAACTTCAACAGTATGTTTAGTATGTGTGAATTATCCTGTATGCCGAATTTGAAACGAATCGGACAATTAGAAATACAAGGTCAATCACTTTTTATGCTGGTCAATAGGGTTTTCAAACCCTAAACATCATTATATTTTGATTAAACTTCAACAGTATGTTTAATATGTGTAAATTTTCTCCTATGCCAAATTTGAAATGAATCGGACAATTAGAAATACCTGGTCAATCACTTTTTATGCTGGTCAATAGGGTTTTTAACCCCTAACAACCCCTAAAAATCATTATATTCTAATGAAACTTCAACAGTAGGTTAAATATGTGTAAATTATCCTGTATGCCAAATTTGAAATGAATCGGACAATTAGAAATACCCAGTCAATCACTTTTTATGCTGGTCAATAAGGTTTTCAACCCCTAACCACCCTCGAGCATCATTATATTTTGATGAAACTTCAACAGTATGTTAAATATGTGTATATTATCCTGTATGCCGAATTTGAAACGAATCGGACAATTAGAAATACCCAGTCAATCACTTTTTATGCTAATCAATAGGGTTTTCAACCCTTAACCACCCCTAAATATCATTATATTTTGATGAAATTTCAACAGTATGCTGAATATGTGTGAATCATCCTGTATGCCAAATTTGAAACGAATTGGACAATTAGAAATACAAGGTCAATCACTTTTTATGCTGGTCAATAGGTGTTTTAACCCCCAACCACCCCTAAACATCATTATATTTTGATGGAACATCAACAGTATGTTTAGTATGTGTGAATTTTCCTGTATGTCAAATTTGAAACAAATCAGACAATTAGAAATACCGGGTCAATCACTTTTTATGCTGGTCAATAGGGTTTTAACCCCTAACAACCCCTAAAAATCATTATATTCTAATGAAACTTCAACAGTATGTTTAGTATGTGTGAATTATCCTGTATGCCAAATTTGAAACGAATCGGACGATTAGAAATACATGGTCAATCACTTTTTATGCTGGTCAATAGGGTTTTCAACCCTAAACATCATTATATTTTGATTAAACTTCAACAGTATGTTAATATGTGTAAATTTTCTCCTATGCCAAATTTGAAATGAATCGGACAATTTGAAATACCTGGTCAATCACTTTTTATGCTGGTCAATAGGGTTTTAACCCCTAACAACCCCTAAAAATCATTATATTCTAATGAAACTTCAACAGTAGGTTAAATATGTGTAAATTATCCTGTATGCCAAATTTGAAATGAATCTGACAATTGGAAATACCCAGTCAATCACTTTTTATGCTGGTCAATAAAACAGTATGTTGAGTATGTGCAAATTATCCTGTATGCCAAATTTGAAATGAATTGGACAATTAGAAATACCCAGTCAATCACTTTTTATGCTGGTCAATAGGGTTTTCAACCCTTAACCACCCCTAAATATCATTATATTTTGATGAAATTTCAACAGTATGCTGAATATGTGTGAATCATCCTGTATGCCAAATTTGAAACGAATTGGACAATTAGAAATACAAGGTCAATCACTTTTTATGCTGGTCAATAGGTGTTTCAACCTCTAACCACCCCTAAACATCATTATATTCTGATAAAACTTCGAAAGTATGTTGAATATGTGTAAATTATCCTGTATGCCAAATTTGAAATGAATCGGACAATTGGTAATACCAGGTCAATCACTTTTTAAGCTGATCAATCACTTTTAATGCTGGTCAATATGGTTTTCAACCCCTAACCACCCCCAAACATCATTTTTTTTCAATGAAATTTTAACAGTATTTTGAGTATGTGTAAATCATCCTGTATGCCAAATTTGAAACGAATCAGACAATTAGAAATACCCAGTCTATCACTTTTTATGCTGGTCAATAGGGTTTTCAACCCCTTACCACCCCCAGTTGTTGACATATTCCCATGAAATTCCAACAGTATGTTGAGTATGTGCAAATTATCCTGTATGCCAAATTTGAAATGAATCGGACAATTAGAAATACCCAGTCAATCACTTTTTATGCTGGTCAATAAGGTTTTCAACCCCTAACCACCCTCGAGCATCATTATATTTTGATGAAACTTCAACAGTATGTTTAATATGTGTGAATCATCCTGTATGCCAATTTTGAAATGAATCGGACAATTAGAAATACCGGTCAATCACTTTTTATGCTTGTCAATAGGGTTTTTAACCCCCAACCACCCCTAAACATCATTATATTTTGATAAAACTTCAACAGTATGTTTAGTATGTGTGAATTATCCTGTATGCCAAATTTGAAACGAATCGGACGATTAGAAATACATGGTCAATCACTTTTTATGCTGGTCAATAGGGTTTTCAAACCCTAAACTTTTAAGCTGATCAATCACTTTTAATGCTGGTCAATAGGGTTTTCAACCCCTAACCACCCCTAAACATAATTATATTTTGATGAAATTTCAACAGTATGCTGAATATGTGTGAATCATCCTGTATGCCAAATTTGAAACGAATCGGACAATTAGAAATACCCAGTCAATCACTTTTTAAGCTGATCAATCACTTTTAATGCTGGTCAATAGGGTTTTCAACCCCTTACCACCCCTAGTTGTTGACATATTCCCATGAAATTCCAACAGTATGTTGAGTATGTGCAAATTATCCTGTATGCCAAATTTGAAATGAATCGGACAATTAGAAATACCCAGTCAATCACTTTTTATGCTGGTCAATAAGGTTTTCAACCCCTAACCACCCTCGAGCATCATTATATTTTGATGAAACTTCAACAGTATGTTTAATATGTGTGAATCATCCTGTATGCCAATTTGAAATGAATCGGACAATTGGAAATACCCGGTCAATCACTTTTTATGCTGGTCAATAGGGTTTTTAACCCCCAACCACCCCTAAACATCATTATATTTTGATAAAACTTCAACAGTATGTTTAGTATGTGTGAATTATCCTGTATGCCAAATTTGAAACGAATCGGACGATTAGAAATACATGGTCAATCACTTTTTATGCTGGTCAATAGGGTTTTCAAACCCTAAACATCATTATATTTTGATTAAACTTCAACAGTATGTTTAATATGTGTAAATTTTCTCCTATGCCAAATTTGAAATGAATCAGACAATTAGAAATACCCGGTCAATCACTTTTTATGCTGGTCAATAGGGTTTTTAACCCCTAACCACCCCTAAACTTCATTATATTTTGATGAAACTTCAACAGTATGTTTAATATGTGTGAATCATCCTGTATGCCAATTTGAAATGAATCGGACAATTAGAAATACCCGGTCAATCACTTTTTATGCTGGTCAATAGGGTTTTCAACCCCTAACCACCCCTAAACTTCATTATATTTTGATGAAACTTCAACAGTATGTTTAGTATGTGTGAATTATCCTGTATGCCAAATTTGAAACAAATCAGACAATTAGAAATACCGGGTCAATCACTTTTTATGCTGGTCAATAGGGTTTTTAACCCCTAACAACCCCTAAAAATCATTATATTCTAATGAAACTTCAACAGTATGTTTAGTATGTGTGAATTATCCTGTATGCCAAATTTGAAACGAATCGGACGATTAGAAATACATGGTCAATCACTTTTTATGCTGGTCAATAGGGTTTTCAAACCCTAAACATCTAAATCGGACAATTTGAAATACCTGGTCAATCACTTTTTATGCTGGTCAATAGGGTTTTTAACCCCTAACAACCCCTAAAAATCATTATATTCTAATGAAACTTCAACAGTAGGTTAAATATGTGTAAATTATCCTGTATGCCAATTTGAAATGAATCGGACAATTGGAAATACCCAGTCAATCACTTTTTATGCTGGTCAATAAGGTTTTCAACCCCTAACCACCCTCGAGCATCATTTTATTTTGATAAAACTTCAAAAGTATGTTGAATATGTGTAAATTATCCTGTATGCCAAATTTGAAACGAATCGGACAATTAGAAATACCCGGTCAATCACTTTTTAAGCTGGTCAATAGGTTTTTCAACCGCTTACCACAACTAGTTGTCAACATATTCTCATGAAATTTTAACAGTATTTTGAGTATGTGCAAATTATCCTGTATGCCGAATTTGAAATGAATCTGACAATTGGAAATACCCAGTCAATCACTTTTTATGCTGGTCAATAGGTTTTTCAACCCCTAAACATCATTATATTTTAATGAAATTTCAACAGTATGTTAAATATGTGTAAATTATCCTGTATGCCAAATTTGAAACGAATTGGAAAATTAGAAATACCCAGTCAATCACTTTTTAAGCTGGTCAATAGGTTTTTCAACCGCTTACCACAACTAGTTGTCAACATATTCTCATGAAATTTTAACAGTATTTTGAGTATGTGCAAATTATCCTGTATGCCGAATTTGAAATGAATCTGACAATTGGAAATACCCAGTCAATCACTTTTTATGCTGGTCAATAGGGTTTTCAACCCCTAAACATCATTATATTTTGATGAAACTTCAACAGTATGTTAAATATGTGTAAATTTCCTCGTATGCCAAATTTAAAATGAATAAGACAATTGGAAATGCCCGGTCAAACACTATTTATGCTGGTCACAAGGGTTTTTAACCCCTAACAACACCTAAAAATCATTTTATTTTAATGAAACATCAACAGTAGGTTAAATATGTGTAAATTATCCTCTATGCCAAATTTGAAATGAATCGGACAATTGGAAATACCCGGTTAATCACTTTTTATGCTGGTCAATAAGGTTTTCAACCCCTTACCACCCCTAGTTGTTGACATATTCCCATGAAATTCCAACAGTATCTCGAGTATGTGCAAATTATCCTGTAAGCCAAATTTGAAATGAATCGGCAATTAGAAATACCCAGTCAATCACTTTTTTTGCTGGTCAATAGGGGTTTCAACCTCTAACCACCCCTAAACATCATTTTATTTTGATAAAACTTCAAAAGTATGTTGAATATGTGTAAATTATCCTGTATGCCAAATTTGAAATGAATCTGACAATTTGAAATACCTGGTCAATCACTTTTTATGCTGGTCAATAGGGTTTTCAACCCCTAAACTTCATCATATTTTGATGAAACTTTAACTGTATGTTAAATATGTGTAAATTCTATTGTATGCCAAATTTGAAATAAATTGGACAATTGGAAATACCCAGTCGATCACTTTTTATGCTGGTCAATAGGGTTTTTAACCCCTAACAACCCCTAAACATCATTTTTTCCTGATGAAACTTCAACAGTAGGTTGAATATGTGTAAATTATCCTGTATGCCAAATTTGAAATGAATCAGACAATTGGAAATACTCGGTCAATCAGTTTTTATGCTGGTCAATAGGGTTTTCAACCCCTTACCACCCCTAGTTGTTGACATATTCCCATGAAATTCCAACAGTATCTTGAGTATGTGTGAATCATCCTGTATGCCAATTTTGAAATGAATTGGACAATTAGAAATACCCAGTCAATCACTTTTTATGCTGGTCAATAGGGTTTTTAACCCCTAACCACCCCTAAACATCATTATATTTTGAAAAAACTTCAACAGTATGTTTAGTATGTGTGAATTATCCTGTATGCCAAATTTGAAACGAATCGGACAATTAGAAATACCTGGTCAATCACTTTTTATGCTGGTCAATACGGTTTTTATCCCCTAACCACCCCAAAACATCATTTTATTCCAATGAAACTTCAACAGTATGTGAAATATGTGTGAATTATCCTGTATGCCAATTTTGAAATGAATCTGACAATTTGAAATACACAGTCAATCACTTTTTATGCTGGTCAATAGGGTTTTCAACCCCTAAACATCATTATATTTTGATGAAACTTCAACAGTATGTTAAATATGTGTAAATTTTCTTGTATGCCAAATTTGAAATAAATTGGACAATTGGAAATACCCAGTCAATCACTTTTTATGCTGGTCAATAGGGTTTTTAACCCCTAACAACCCCTAAACATCATTATTTTTCGATGAAACTTCAACAGTAGGTTGAATATGTGTAAATTATCCTGTATGCCAAATTTTAAATGAATCAGACAATTGGAAATACTCAGTCAATCACTTTTTATGCTGGTCAATAGGGTTTTTAACCCCTAACCACCCCTAAACATCATTATATTTTGAAAAAACTTCAACAGTATGTTTAGTATGTGTGAATTATCCTGTATGCCAAATTTGAAACGAATCGGACAATTAGAAATACCTGGTCAATCACTTTTTATGCTGGTCAATACGGTTTTTATCCCCTAACCACCCCAAAACATCATTTTATTCCAATGAAACTTCAACAGTATGTGAAATATGTGTGAATTATCCTGTATGCCAAATTTGAAATGAATCTGACAATTTGAAATACACAGTCAATCACTTTTTATGCTGGTCAATAGGGTTTTCAACCCCTAAACATCATCATATTTTGATGAAACTTCAACAGTATGTTAAATATGTGTAAATTCTATTGTATGCCAAATTTGAAATAAATTGGACAATTGGAATTACCCAGTCAATCACTTTTTATGCTGGTCAATAGGGTTTTTAACCCCTAACAACCCCTAAACATCATTATTCTCCGATGAAACTTCAACAGTAGGTTGAATATGTGTAAATTATCCAGTATGCCAAATTTGAAATGAATCAGACAATTGGAAATACTCGGTCAATCAGTTTTTATGCTGGTCAATAGGGTTTTCAACCCCTAACCACCCCTAAACATAATTTTATTTCGATTAAACTTCAACAGTATGTTAAATATGTGTAAATTCTATTGTATGCCAAATTTGAAATAAATTGGACAATTGGAATTACCCAGTCAATCACTTTTTATGCTGGTCAATAGGGTTTTTAACCCCTAACAACCCCTAAACATCATTATTCTCCGATGAAACTTCAACAGTAGGTTGAATATGTGTAAATTATCCAGTATGCCAAATTTGAAATGAATCAGACAATTGGAAATACTCGGTCAATCAGTTTTTATGCTGGTCAATAGGGTTTTCAACCCCTAACCACCCCTAAACATAATTTTATTTCGATTAAACTTCAACAGTATGTAAAATATGTGTGAATTATCCTGTATGCCATATTTGAAATGAATCTGACAATTGGAAATACCCGGTCAACCACTTTTTATGCTGGTCAATAGGGTTTTCAACTCCTAAACATCATTATATTTTGATGAAACTTCAACAGTATGTTAAATATGTGTAAATTCTCTTGTATGCGAAATTTGAAATGAATCTAGTAGAGGGATTCTAAGATTTTGGACTGACTTTCTTGCTCCAAACCCCCCCCTCACCCCCTCGTCCATCCCGCCTCCCCTTCCCCCCGCCTGGTGGGTGGGGGGGTGTTCTAAAAATAGATTTCCTCTTCCATTTGACCAGTGGTGGTGAGGGGGTTGAAAAGAGAGAGATATATCTTTCTCTCTCTCTCTTTCTAAAAATAGATTTTCCCTTCCCCTTGCCCAGTGGTTGTGAGGGGGTTAAAAAGAGAGAGAGATATCTTTCTCTCTCTCTCTTTCTAAAAATAGATTTCCCCTTCCCCTTGCCCAGTGGTGGTGAGGGGGTTGAAAAGAGATATCTCTCTCTCTCTCTCTCTCCCCCCTTCCCCCTCCCCAGGTGAGGGAAAAAAATAATTTGCCTTTGAGGGAAAAATTCACTACTGACAAATTAAAGTGAATCCATATTTCTACATCTAATGCTATACTGTCAAATTAAAGTGAATCCTTTTTGCTATACTGTACTAGCGAATCCATATTTCTACATCTAATGCTATACTGACAGATTGAAGTGAATGCTAGATGAGGAAAAAAAATCTCTTTGAGAGGGAAAAATTCTCTACTGTCAAATTAAAGTGGATCCATATTTCTACATCTAATGCTATACTGTCAAATTAAAGTGAATCCTTTTTGCTATACTGTACTAGTGAATCCATATTTCTACATCTAATGCTATACTGACAGATTGAAGTGAATTGAGAAATTCTCTCTCTCAGTATAGATGAGGGGGATGAATAAAGTGAGGGAAAAATTCTCTACTGACAAATTAAAGTGAATCCTTTTTGCTATACTGTACTAGTGAATCCTTTTTGCTATGCTGTACTAGTGAATCTATACTGTCAAATTAAAGTGAATCCTTTTTGCTATACTGTACTAGTGAATCCATATTTCTACATCTAATGCTATACTGACAGATTGAAGTGAATTGAGAAATTCTCTCTCTCAGTATAGATGAGGGGGATGAATAAAGTGAGGGAAAAATTCTCTACTGACAAATTAAAGTGAATCCTTGTTGCTATACTGTACTAGTGAATCCTTTTTGCTATGCTGTACTAGTGAATCTATACTGTCAAATTAAAGTGAATGCATATTTCTACATCTAATGCTATACTAGTGAATCTCTACAATGATCTAAGTTCTTTTACATTTTTTATCTGCAATATCGTACAAGCATTTCCAAAGTCCATCGGAATTTTTAACAACAGATGACAAATCATTTGTACAATCATAATGTAGATGACCGCTGTCTAGAATATTGAGCAGTTCGAAAATCTCAGATAAAATCGAAAAGTGTACATTTTCTGTTTTTGTTAACGGTAAATCAACATCTTGACATCCTGTTGAAAATTTAATATTCTTCGCAATTGAATCAAATTCGTTAAATGAAATTGACATCAAGAGACGAGTTAATTTTTTGAATTTTGAAAAACCATAACACTGCATGTTAACGGCTTCCCAGATGTTTGACATGTGTCGAATGAGGGGGGTGAAAAGAGAGAAAGATATATCTCTCTTTCTAAATTGATGAGATGCATGTGTTATAGGGGCTCGTGCCCTGATAAAAAAGATCACACCACACGTGTTGTCAGGTCTAGCTCTAAGCAGCAACTAAACTAAAAATCGTGAATGGGATATTGGGATGAAAAATCATTTGAAGGCAGAAAACGTTTATTTACACATTTCAGCAGCAGCAGCACAACTATTCATAATTTCATCTTCAATTTTAATAAGCTTATCTATACACAAATTATGAGGACGATAATAACATAGATAGTCTCTTATGTCATTTAAATTAACCGTGCTTAGAAAAATGTCTTTCAATTGTTTCGCCAAACTATAATTTTCACGAGTTGATTTCCTAATTGCATTTTCACACTCATCGTACCAATCAATACAGTTTTTTAACCTCACTTCCAATTCGTTGTCGGCAGCCAACCACTTTCTCGGATCCATGTTGTTGAGCGAATGAACAAAACTAAGTGTAGGCAGGAACTATTATAGAGTAATTAAGTAGTCTTTCTTCATTGATTGTCGACAGACAACATGTAAGCGCTTTATGCAGTCTCAATGCATGCATGCAATAAACACACTGTAAAACCTTTCCGTTGTAGAAGAATCCATAACGAGCAAAGTTTCTTTTCTGTGAATTTGTGTACATCGGCGCCATTTTCATACTTTGCATTCGATTGTTTTTGCACAAGAAATTATTTGTTTGATACATATTTTTAAACAACAAAGAATTATAATGTTGTGCAGAGAATAAAGCACAGCGAGAATGTGGTCTATTTTTATGAATGTTACATACAGCATAACACCATGAACTAGTGAAAAAGCTGAAATCAGGTTTTGGAAAATCCTCTGGTTTACATTAAACGTTGCTATGCAATCTTCTTAAAAACTTTGCTTTCTCAGTTCCTTTTGTGAAAATTTTCTCATAACCTGCAAGGTAATCACGTATTAATGAGTCACTGTATTCTAAATCTCCATCTTCCCATTTTATTTTATGATAGTGACGTTCTAACCATGTTACATCGTTATACAATTTTGCACTCAATTCTGTCTTTGCAAATGGTGATTTGAAATGGAACACAATATAACTATTAAACTGATCAATTATGGCAAGTTCTTTCACAATAATTTGATTACAATCTTGTTTAAACCAGTGAAGATCAACCATAGCAATTTTTGTAGGCGCCTGCTTGTCCACTTCTTTATCTTCGGCGGCGGGCTCCTCGAATCCTTCGTCTTTCTCCCTCCCCTCCTCTTCTCGTTTCTCCTCCTCCTCCACCTGCAGCGGCTTCGGTGTACTTGCTTCATAATAGAAACTATCAAGATCGCACTGAATACCAATAGAGCGAGTTTGTGGCTTGTCCAAAATATCAGAACACAAAGAATAGGACATGTTGTCTGTTCAAAGGTGAAACTGATAATGAACTAAATTGAGCAGAATGCACACCTTATATAGGCAGTGAGCAAATTACTGAACTTCTTTCACCATGCTCGTCAGAGGTGTGTACTCCATCACACGATCGCTAATTAAAACGCAATACGCGGAAGTATTTGCTGGTACTGCACTATTAAATTCCATTTCAATACGAACATCTGTCGAAGATTTCAAATGACTTGGTTGGTGTGAACAATCTACAACAATCAGCAGTGTTGATTCACAAAACGTTTTAAAGTCAATTTCTGTTCCGAGTTCGCTATTGATTGAATGATTATAATACGAGGGCGCAAAATCCAGGAACATGCGGTATAATACCTCCTTCTTACCTAGCAGATTCTCATATGGATAATACTTGCTGTTCAAATATACTTTAACATTGTAAATACCACAGCTATCGAGATTAGATATTGATTTTTTAATTTTATTCTTATGATCAGTTTGAAATGCAATTATAACGTATTTTGGACTATCAAAACTCGATGTGGTACGAACTGCCCAAGAATGGTTAAGTGAATTTTGCAAATTTGGTAATTCACAAATTTCCCAATGCCGGAAACCTAATTTCAGTGGAGTGTCAGCATCGAGCAGTCTCAAAAATTTCAGTCTTACATGATCTTCTAAAGTTATGTAGGGCATTCTCCATTGCAGTTTTGTAATTTTCACACTAACGCTTGTTCCACTTGTAGACTCAACACAATTTAGGTCTGTCGGTGACCTCAATAAGACGAGTTCCTGTTTCAAATTTAAAATTATTCTTTGAAAATCTTCAAAAAACGGGAGGATTAATTTCAGTGGTACACAGAAAGTGAATTTATTATCCGTTAGCTCATATCCTGCTCTGTCAAAACCAGCCAAGTGATATGTGTTTTTATCGAGAGTATTCTTCACTAGAATAGCTTTAATTGTGGATGTTAATCCAATCAATCTTGATTTAGAAATTTGCTGACCTGCTAATTCATATCGTATTTCGTCAAAAAGGTTGCCGATTACGTTACTGCTTAATTTATAGTCTGCTGCAACTGGTGCATCGGCTGGGTCTGTTCCCGGTTTTGTACAGTTAACTGTTCCCTCAATCAATATGAATGATTTACAAGGTAAAGAATAGACATCTAAAGAATTTATGCCAATACGTGCCTCGTCAGAGTTTTTTATTTCCTGTCCCAAATAAACTGTATGAGTGTAAAATTGGAATTTAGTAATATCATTATAAAACTGAAGGTCTGTCTCCACATCCAGAATTTCACTAATTGCTGCCGCTCCCCCTCCTAACATTTCGCCAATCAACTATAAAACCCAACTTTTCTAATATTCTCGCACTTTTAGCCGACAAAGCACATTTGTTTTTAGGTGTTGACGCTATCGCGTTCCTTTCTCTAATGACTTGATTGTGCATGCACATATTATTACTTGTGCGCGGGTTGAAAATAAGATAACCCATAACTTTTCACATATGTGCAACCTAATTGTAATTGTATCTCCACGGAAATCAATAAACGATCCGTTCTGGTCCGTTACCTTTACATTAATAGTTTGAATTTGATGCTTATTCAAAGGTACATAAATAATCGGTGATGGTACTTTGTTCATTAAATAGCCGCTAGGAACCTTTGGTAAAAATTCTTAGATTATATGTTTTTGTTTTCCGTCAGAGTAACTGCCACATGCTAAATTATACTCAACTACAATACTGTCAATACTGTCATTTTGTTATGTTAACCAAATGTTTGGAATAATGCCATTTATTTGGCTGCAAAACAACATTATCAAAACCAAGTATCTTAGCAATCGAATCAGAACGTGTTAAATCAATGGGTTTATCAGAATGAATTTCAATCTTCATAGTATTTGCGTTTGCACATATAATAAGTTTATTCTTCTTCCCATCAATATTCAATTTATTCTTTAAAGATTTTATAATATCCTCAACTTCATATGCACCCGTATCCAACTCGATTAATCTATCGCCATATTTGAAGCTGGAATTTGTTCCTTTGTTAATGTTTGCAATACTATTGTAACTAGAAAAATTAATCAATCCAATTTCCCATTCACGATTTTTATCCAATTCTATAATTTCTTGTGAATGTTCATAGAGGTTACTCTTCCTCTCATTCTTCTTCTTCTTTCTCAAAGACCCACCAAACGCCGCTTTAGCTTTCATGACGTTTGTAACAAGATAGCTAAGTGCTTTCTCGGCAAGGGGTGTTTGAGGATTTTTGAAAATGTCCCATGCAGCGTTTGCTAGAGCTCTGTCAGCTACCGCTCGAGTTTTATTATCGCTATTTTGCGTATACACTATATCATGTACCTTGCAAGCTCTATCTAATGAATTTATACCTTGATCACCTCTCTTTAACCTTTCATTAACCTTTGTTCCTGGCCCACACCACTCGTATCCCGGAATATAAATTTCCTCTTGCAGGTTATCAATTACCTTATTTAAAATAGTTGATGTCACATTACCTGCCAAACCTGACACACCTTTAAAAACTCTTGCCGCTGAACTCAAGATTCCTTTACCCTGTTTCCTCGAACTCTGCTTTCTCCTACATACCATTTTCCATTACCTTTCAACTCAATGGTTGAACATTAACTGAGGTTAATTAATCAATACACCAACTTGAATTGAATTGAATTGGTTTAATTTTCAATCGAGTTGGAAATGAATTCACACGCTATTGCTATGATACATTGCTTGAATGATAAGAATATTATTTCAAATAGCAAATAATCTGAAAAGGTGAATGCAATTTGAAAAGGGGGGAAATGATGCTGGCATTGCGCGCCCACCCACATCTGCAGGAACACGTGCCAAAACAGATGTAGGAGGGAGCGAGCGAGAAGCCAGCGCCGCTTGGGTGTACGGCTGTGTGCGTGTGTGTGTGTGTGTGTGTGTAGCAGTAAAGACTACTGAGCATGCTCGCAACAAACTATAAGAGACCCAGTCACCTTATTTAAATATCGTTCACAACAGAGCAGCTGAACCATTTCTTCTTCTGTGTGTTTCTACTATTCATTACGAACTTATCAACAACAACAACAGGTAAGAATTGAGAACAATTTTTTATCAAATATGTACACAATTTATTGAACACTACTTTCACACATACATACATACATCTATACAATTCATAACACATAGCTCGACGAATTGTATACAGATATAAAAATTGTTAAGCAATAACAATTTTCATATCCGACCAATTTGCCGACTTATGTGTTACTAGCAACACATAATTTTTACAGTTGATGTTAAAATGTTCTATTTTTTCTCTGGTAATGCAGGAAGCAAATCTTTGAGGTAGATACACCTCGCATTTGCTTCCTGCATTCCTTATTTTTAAAATTACATGTCGACCGTGTTTATTGGTGTCCTCTCGAGCTCCGATGATGGGGTACGGTAGATCCTCCTTCAACTCCCTCAGCGGGATCCACGGTTTGGGTAGAGGTTTGTTTATGAGTTGGACAAAGTCCAACTCTCCCGCGCCCTCCACCTCCTTCATTAGCGGGGCGAGTGAGGAGTCATGCTCCATTACAGCTCGTTTCTGTTGAAAAATATTTGATTAGTGTCTTATTTGTTTCAGATTATACTGGAGATCGATAGATTATTGATCGATTATCATCAAATTGTCATCATCAAATTGACATTCTCTGCATAAAGTGAGTAATATCAGTTATTGAAATAACATTGTTGCATGATCGAATACTTTAAACAATAATTTCTAATCACTTCAAATAATATTGGTAACATTGTTGGATGATCGGTTACTTTAAACAATAATTCAATTTCTAAGCAGTTCAAATAATATTCATAACATTGATGCATGATCGAGTACTTTAAACAATAATTTCTAATCAGTTCAAATAATATTTCCTTGCATTCTAATCACTTCAAGGAAATATTGGTAACATTGTTGGATGATCGAGTACTTTAAACAATAATTTCTAAGCAGTTCAAATAATATTTCCTTTGCATTCTAATCACTTCAAGGAAATATAGGTAACAAATAATTTTTGCATGATCGATTACTTTAATCAATAATATCTCATAATTCAATTTCTAATCACTTCAAATAATATTGGTAACATTGTTGGATGATCGGTTACTTTAAACAATGATTCAATTTCTAAGCAGTTCAAATAATATTTGTAACATTGATGCATGATCGAGTTCTTTAAACAATAATTTCTAATCAGTTCAAATAATATTTCCTTGCATTCTAATCACTTCAAAGAAATATTGGTAACATTGTTGGATGATCGAGTACTTTAAACAATAATTTCTAAGCAGTTCAAATAATATTTCCTTTGCATTCTAATCACTTCAAGGAAATATTGGTAACAAATAATTGTTGCATGATCGAGTACTTTAAACAATAATTCATTTCTAATCAGTTCAAATAATATTCATATCAAATAATTTATGCATGATCGAGTACTTTAAACAATAATTCCATTTCTGAGCAGTTCAAATAATATTGTATCAAATAATTTATGCATGATCGAGTACTTTAAACAATAATTCAATTTACAATCATTTCAAATAATATTCGTATCAAATAATCAAAGACTTGTATGTGCACAGATTTTTTAACAATCAATCACGGAAAAAATCTGTGCATACACAAGTTAATAATATTTGTTGAAACTAACCTTTGTTTGAGAGTAGATTGACTCCTCCTCCTCATCCCCGCTAACCTCAGGCTCCTCCTCAAACACCAACTTCCTCTTCGCCTGCTTCTGCTTGATGTTGTTCGAGAGGGTAGCTAGCACCGCATGCCGCGGTGCCCAGGTAGGTGCTGGAGCTAGACGTTGAAGAGGGCTGTCCCCAACGATGATCTCCCCGGCTGGTGATGGTGGTTCCACGCTGAGCGGTGAGGGGGCGGCTGCGGTAGCGGACGACTCAGCAGCGAGGGCAGCTTTCCGCTGCCAGTAGTTGAGGATGCGCTGTGGTGGGCTATCTGGTAAGATGAACGATGGAGAACTCATCTCGTACGATGTGTGAAGTATACTCGAATCTGTCTCTGATGTAAATGATAATTTTCCTCTCATCACTTATGTTTATATAGCATACGTTTCTCTCTCTGTTCCAGGCTCGTGCGAGCGAGAGCGAAGTGTGCTACAAGGCGAAAAAAATTCAAATTTCTCCCCAACAACACGTGCTCCCACATCGTTATCAGTTTGTAAGTATTCTCTCTCCTATTACAAAAACTGACACTCGATCATTTTTCGAATAGCATCCATGTGTTAGAAGACGAAAAAAAAAATCTCATCTAGAACTCAGCATGAGAGGGTGAAAACACCTGCTAGAAGTTGAAATCCCCCATGTCAACTCACTTGAACATTTTTTGAATAGCATTCTCGAATGATTTCTAATATTATTAAATATTTCACAACATTTCAAGATAGAGGCTCACTTTTTTGAATAGCATTCTCGATTGATTTCAGTTCAGTTATTAAATATTTCATGGCACTTAAACATAGAGGAATAGCATTCTCGAATGATTTCTAATATTATTAAATATTTCACGGCATTTCAACATAGAGGAATAGCATTCTTGATTGATTTCAGTTCAGTTATTAAATATTTCATTGTTTTCACAGCATTTTCTCACCTCTCAACTTGAGTTCCGAACCTCATAACCAGTTGAGCTCTCGTGAGGGAAACATACCTGAGCTGAGACAAGCATAGGCGAGGAGATAGCTGTCATTTCGTGAAATCAACACATGTAAGTTCATTTTTACTTTAATTTTATCCTCTGAGGAGGAGAGGAAAATTGCTCTCGGAGGACAATATTTGTCCTCCGAGGACAATTTTTGTCCTCGGAGGACAGTTTTCCTCTTCTCCGAGGACAAAAATTGTCCTTTGTTCTCCTCCTTTGTCCTCCTCCTCCTCCACTCGTTTAGCAGTAATGACTAACTCTATACCTTCTGGTAACTCTCCTAATCTTTTACACTGTCCTACTTTTATTTTCCCTTTAATTTCCAGCATTGTGATGTTATTATACTGCTCCACTTCTTTTTGTGTGAAGGGAGTGTCTTCCAAGTTTTTCCATACATCTGACAGAAACTTAAGTGATTCTATCCTAGGAAATGTATGAGCATTATAGCTTGTCATACCATTGACTGTAATTACACAAATTTTCTCTTCCCTTGGTAGACAAATAATTTCTTTTTTGTCAGTGTAAGGGATTACAAAATAATCCTCTTTCTTAAGGTCTTCTCTTGCATTGTATGCATTGATAGAAACATTTTTATGGCAGCCCTTTACAAAGTAAACATTTTTCGAACCTTCCTTTTCTCCTAAAACACCTACATATGCAAATTTTCCTTTATTATTTACAGTAAATGCAGTCACATTGTACACTCCACTTAGATCAAAATTTCGCCAATGTGAATGGAAATATGGCTCAAGTTCCTCTCTCAAATTTTCTATTTCTTCCTCAAATTCTTCTAGCTGCTTATGCTGTGCCCTAAATGACTGTGTGGTTTCAAAAAACTCAGTTTTCCTCCGTTTTAGATCAATTTCATCCAGTTCTAGCTTACGCTTCTTGGGTGATAGGAGATGAGGGCTGTATCTCTTTAACAGGGTATGGGAGAAGCTTACAAGTCATGTTTGCTTGTTTTCTTAAGACTTGTGGTATCAAGTTAGCTGTTGCTACAAGACCCAACTCATCTAGCTCAACAACTTTGGATATGGTAGAGAAAACTGTGGTTGACTTGGAGAAATATGTCTCGCCACTCTCAATATAGCACTTTTGTGAGAAACTGATATTATTTTTGTTTGATGGATCCTCAAAAATCTCTACATAATTTATAGCTAGTAAATTGAAACTGAATGCGGAAATAACATAAGAAATTATTTTATTTCTATGTTGTGGCTCAGTGGGGGGGCTTTACTTGTACTCCAGTCAATTTCTTGGTATTGCTATTTCCCCAGTAAACATACTGTAGAAGATCATTATAGACCAAACAACAACTATTTTTTAAATTATCTGTCAGTTTTCTCCACATTTTAGCCGAGGACAGAGAATAAATTGGGACATTTTGGAAATAATTTCTACTATCATTCAAGAGTGACAAGCTATCTTGAATAGGGTCAAAGATTTTGCTATTGTCTCTATTTGTTAAACTATAGTAATAGATTGTAGCTTCCAAACGTGTAATACCATGCATTTTAGCTGCATCAGAGGTAAAGGTTTCCTGTAATCTTGCATCTGGACAGGGAATAAAGTCTACAATATGGTTAGCTAACTGGTTATTTACACCAGAGCTTGTGATTTGACATACAAACTTATTATAAATTTTTACTATCACATTATTATTAACCCAAGCCAAGCAATCGATCCCAACAGTTTTATTGTTATCTACTATCACATTATAGTCTTCTTTATATTCTCCTTGGAAACAGAAACAATGATTTGTAGTTAGAAAGTCACACATTCCATTCTTGTTGAATATTGCAGCAAAGTCCTGTGTTATGGCCAAGCCTAGTAGATAGAAGTGCTCCTTCCTCACCTGCTCCAATAATCTCGCTAGTTCTTCTATCAATGTAGCAATTGGGACATCTGCAAGCTTTACTTTGTAAGGTATCCCCACTGGTTCCTGCTATTTTTGTTTCACCTCATTGAAATCATCTTTACCAAGCACTTGTAGAATCTTTTGAGACATATCACTTCCACTGTCCAATAGGTAAGCCAGCTTTGCTTTGACTCCATGTTTAGCTGTCACCATATTAGAGAATTTGCCTCTTAAATATAAGTTGAATGCTCCACATAGAACGAACCACATAGAACGTTATTTAGAACGAAGCGTCTCTTATCCATTGGCTCACAATCATCCAAAGCACAGATTTTCACAAGCATTATATTGTCACAAAAAGGTTCTGTGTAAATTTTATGAACAAGAATTAAAGAAATCAGAGTTAACTTTAGATGAAATGCAAGTTTATCTTGTAGAGAGAATATTAAAGAAAGTTGGAAAGCGTTATCTCATAAAGTGGCTCGGTTTTAGTGAACCCTCTTGGATAGATAAGAGTCAATTACTAACTAAGTAAATATTTTACAATTGATTATATACGCTGATCATTCCAACTTATAGTTTAATATGTTTTCAGATATGAGCTGTCGAACGGAATCATTTGATGAATGTATAAGCTCAGTATATATTATAAATAGACATTTTAATGAATGACGTAAATATGATTCTGTTTCTTTAGAAAAAATGGCGAGAATACAAAGTTATTGTTGTGAACTAACTGAACTATTGGAGACGCATCAGCAATTATTGGACCAGTTAGCAGAAAAAGGATGGACAAATATGAAATATCTAACATTTGTGAGAGACTATGAAAAATTAGGAGTTTGGCATAGTGATAACTATAATCATATTTCAGTTTGTGATTTATACGGTACATCATATGATGCTTACAGGGAAAAAGATTGCCCCGATTCATGGAGATGTGATTGTGCACATCTTAAAGAGTCTATCGATAAAATTAAAAAATGTATAACAGAAAAAAATAAACATTTAACAAAAGAACAATTAAATGAACTTATCTGGGCTTTTTTATCTATTTGTTTAGATGAGAGTGGGCTAGAACAAGATTGATAGCATATTATGTTTAATTTCAGATTGGAGATGGATTCAATTTCATTTGATAAGAACTATTTTTCGAATAAAATCGATGAAAAATATAGATGTTGTTATTTCGAACTTATTGACAAAACAATATTAGAATTGAATAATTTCGGAAAAGAAGGACTAATGTTTGAGGAATATTAAACATTTATAAAACCTGGTAAAAGTGAAGAACAGAAGTCAGAACATATAAGAGTATGTTATATTATAAATAAGAATATAGTTGATAGACATCGAAGATGCAAATTAAAGGAAATTCCTGAATTTTGCTATTGTAATTCATTAGGTTGGTTGAATATTCAAATGTATTATTTCATTGATGATAGGTTAACAGATAAAAACATTGATAGTGTAAGATTTACATTTGAAATTATGAAAATGTGTGGCGAATCAGCAATGTTGTACAAACTATAACTTTAACTTTTTTACAGAAATTATGATGAACTCGTTAATTGAGGAGAGAATAAAACTATTAAATACTAAAAGCTTTGAATGTGAAAATTAATTGTAATAATAATAATAGTAATACTTGTAGAGGTTTAAGGAATAAATGTATTGGTTGTAAGTTACAAATAAATAAATGCAAAATTATTATAACTATTGACAAAAGTTTGAAAAATAAAGACGATATTGTACAAATTTTTGCATACCAATGAATGTAATATTGAATGTATATTTAATGAATGTAAACTATATACTTGAATTATGTAAAGAATTATCAGAAATAAATGCTGTATAATGTTTCTCATTCTATGTTGATTTATCGAATTAAACCAAGCTACTCTAGTTGTAAAGGTATGTGTAAGTTAGAATAATATATGAAGCCGGTTTAGTCTGATTAAGTATGTACACATATAATTGATTGAACAGTAGTAAGGAAGTCTTCATACTAACAACATAGAATATTATGGTAGAAGGGAAAGATATTTCAAAAAATAAAAATGGATTAGCTATTGTCGACTTTGATAAATTGGTTATTAGTTCTTGTTCCACCACACCATGTATCAGGTTGAATGTGCAAAAATCTGTTTGAGTCCTTATGATGATAAGAGGTACATTGGTGAGAACGGTGTTGACACTCTCCCTTTTGGACATTATAGAGTGCCAACTGTGAACTGATTGCTCAGTATGTGCCGTGACAATCATCCAACACCACTGATTTGACTGTTGTGAATATCATGAATATTATTAGATCTAAGCTAGCTTTAGAGCTTCATAGCATGCCGCGTGTGAACTATGCCACTCGCAAATATGAACTGAAAAGTGAAAAAGACCTGCTTCAAGCCGACCTTATTGAGATGACAAGTTTATCGCATTTTAATAAGGGTTATAAATATATCTTAGCTGTTATTAATTGTTTCTCAAAATTTGCATATTGTGTACCATTAAAAGACAAGGCAAGCCAATCTGTATTTAACGCTCTCGAACCAATTATTTCTAAAAATAAGGGAGTTAAGCTGTTCCAAACAGATCAGGGAACAGAATTCTTTAATTCAAAAGTTTAAGCGTTATTAGATAGATATAGTATTAAACATTACCATGTTTTTAGTGATAAGAAAGCCTCCATAGTTCAAAGGTTTAATAGAACACTTAAAGCAAAAATCTATAGATATTTAACTGAACATGGAACCAAAAACTGGATATCACAACTAGACAGTTTGGTTCGTGATTATAATGCAACAACGCATTCATCCATTAGAATGAAACCTAAGGATGTGAGGAAGAAAGATCGTAATCATGTTTTAATGTCATTGAATTCTGCATTCAATAGACGATATAAATTGGAAAATTCAAAACCGAAATTTAAGCTAGGAGATGTTGTACGAATCTCAAAGAAAAGGGTTCTTATTGATAAATCTTATAACATAAACTGGAGCGCAGAGTATTTTGTAATTCATTCTATATTTCCTTCTCAACCTGTAACGTATAGCTTGCGAGATCTAAATGGAGAAGTAATTAGTGGTAGGTTTTATGCAGAAGAAATTAAAAAAACACAATTAAACGAATCAGAGAGACAAGTGTATTTGATTGAAAAAATATTAAAATGTGATAAAAAAGGATTGCTAGTGAAATGGATTGAATTTTCAACGCCTAGTTATATTAGTAAAGATCAACTATTAGATGAAAAATAATCTATTATAATATCTCATTGTAAATACATTCCATTCAGTGTAAATATGTCAAAGATTTGGTGTAAATATAATAGCTCTTTATCAAAAATGCTTTTCATTTCAATCCAAAGATTCATTTTCGTTATTTGCTAAAGCTAAGGGTCAAGCAACAGATGCATTCTCGTGAAGAGGGTGCAGGAAAGAGAGGGAACGATATGTTGAAGTGAGAAACTTCTATCGGTGGGAGAGCGAGCGAGCGCCTGTCGAGCGATGACCCATGTGGTGTCTAGCTCACACCCTCCTCCCTGATAACTTATCAGTTCCTTATCAGATCACATGCTGTACACGTGACTAACATGATTCCGATAGTAAATTTCGACAATGTTATAAGAGAGAAAGAAATGCCAACATGGTGTAAAAATGGTAAGTTGTTACCTCATAATGCAGGATCCTTATAATAGGCTCTTCAGGCTGTGGCAAGACCAATTTGCTATTCAATTTAATTTTTTCAAAGAATGGCTTGAGATTTAAAACTATATACTTGCACACGAAGAGCGAGTATCAAGATAAGTACTTGTTTTTGAGAAAAGTCTTTTCAAAAATGAAGGATATTGAATTTCATATAAACAGCAATTCGGAATCTATTCCTCACCCGAACAAAATATCAGAATATTCTTTAGTAATATTCGACGACTTCCAACTTAATCATGTACCTCAAATAAGAGAATATTTTACTATGGGACGACATCGTAATATTGACACTGCATATTTAATTCAGAGTTATGGAGCTACACAGAAACATTTCACTAGGGACAATGCAAATATGATTATGATCTTCAAGATAGATTTATTGAGTCTGAAATTAATTCACAGAGATCATGTTGGAGGAGATATTTCTTATAAAGATTTCGTTAAACTTTGTCATAAAGTTTGGAATCGTAAACCTCATAATTTTGTAACTATTATGAGCGAGTGTGGAATTAATAGCGGCAAGTACCGAGATTCGCTAGATACGTTTCTTACCGTTCAGTAGAGATTAATTCTTTGTGCAGTCATGTTGTCATACAGCAGCAGAAAACTGAATAGAAAGAACGTTGGTTTAATTGAAAAGATTAAGAAATTGAGAAAAGTAATCAGAGACGAGCATAAAAGCTTAGTTAATTTTGAAAGACGATCGGAGGAATACAATAGGAAAACTCTATCATCATTGATAGAACCTATCATTGAATTGGGAAAAACCAAATCTAGTTTTCACTCTGGTGTAAAACCAAAAAAGGAAGAAGTAAAACAGGAGTGTATGGAAATTGATGATAATGAGGAGGATGAGCAGAGTTATGAGAGTTCAACAGACAATTTTTTAAGCTCGACTAAATTTAAAAACAGTTTACTTGGTTCTAGCAGAAACGATGATGTGCTGTCACAATATCTAAAAACGTTTCATGCGGAAAAATTGAATAATTCAATCAGTTATGGAATTTCATATAATTCTAAAGATGACGTGTATTATATTGGAAATCAGCAAGTAATATTCGATAACGGTTATATAGATATTGATAATGAAAGATTTCGTTTAACACATGGTCTACTTGAGTTATTATTCAGTGCGAGACCAAACTCGAATCTTTATAATCAGAGAGATCTGGATAAGTATAAAAAAATCTTAACACTTACAGGCATACATTTAGATCGAAGAGGCTATGTTAAACAAAATCAGGGAATTTAATCGCAGATGATTCAAAAGTTATTTCCCAGTAAAAAAATTAGTAAAAAGAAGGGGTGGGGTTCATTGAAATTTGCAGAAAATAATTCTCATGATAGAATTTATCAATACTTTGATAATTTTGACGAATTAGTGGAAAGATTAGATTTACTCTATTCCTCAAAAGCTTCTGGCAACACTGGACATGATATTGAGATCGCGTCTATAATTGAAGAGCTAAAAGAAGCAAAACTAATTGTTTAGTGTTAAGATGACTCTACATCGATTCGGTCGAATTGATACAGCTAGTGCTAGCGGTGCTGTTGCTAATCTTACGTGTGATATTGACTCGATAACACAGATAATAATCGAATCGATAAATCAACAAGGAATCAGTGAAGCTGTGAAATTTTATTTAGATTCGCAAATAACCAAACTCGTTTCGGAAAATACAAAGAATATTGGAGTGAGCATAATTGAAAGAGAACATATTCTAAGTTCATTACAAAATTTCAGTGCTAATATCGATAAAGCTATTGCAGAGAGAACTCTAACTTTAGAATCTGCTCTAGGAGAAGTGAAAACTTTAACAGACAGCTTTTCATCTCAGTTGCTCAGTATTAACAACGATAAAGTTGATAAAGCTTATTTAGATGAGAAATTAAAAGCCATATCAGATAAAATTAAGAATTTGGAGGTGTTGGACAGAAACTATCTCAATACTAAATTAAAACAGCTTAGTACAGAAATTTTTACTAAAGTAAATGAAACACATCCATCGTCAATTGATAAGCAATATTTAGAATCTGCTTTGCAGAAATTGACTAGTTCTTCATTAACAAAGGAAGAGTTTGAAAAACGATTATCTGAAATGGCAAGTGCAATGAAAGCTAATATTATAGAGGGTATTGAACAATTCATTACAAAAGATGCTATTGCTATTCTGATTAATCAAATTGCAGAAAAGTATGCAACTAAAAATGATATAGGAGATTTTATTAAGAAAAACGAGATGGGAGTCGTTGTGAAAAGCGTTCGTGATGAAATAGCTGAGGCAATTAAAAATTCGGAAGAGGGCACTGTCATGAGACTGCAATGTTCGGCTCCATTCATAGATTATCTAAATTTATTCATACACAGGATAGCACATGATATCGTGTCCTCATATGCCCAGGTTAGTTTTCATATGAACTGGATAGAGGCCAAAGAACACAACCTTACAGAAAATCAGGTAGCCGAAATTATTACAACTAAAATGGGGTTAGCACAGTACAAAGGGGTCGTATTGACCCCCAAAACATAAAATCTTGTAAACACTTGCGTGAGAGAGAGTGAACTTTAACACATGCTGCTTCAAATTTCAGTCTAGACATTTTTGACTATGATTGATTGCATAAATCTTGTAAAAGGATGACATATTATGAGAGAGAGTGAAGTATAATGAATTTAAACATGTGCTGCTTCAAATTTCAGTCTAGACATTTTTGACTATGATTGTTTGCATAAATCTTGTAAAAGGATGACATATTATGAGAGAGAGTGAACTATAATGAACTTTAACGGTTAAACACATGCTGCTTCAAGATGAAGACGGCGAGTATAAAGGCTTTGGTCTCTGAAATTATGCGAAAGGATGACATATTAAGGGAGAGTGAAATTTGAAGTATAATGAGCTTTAACGGTTAAACACATGTCGCTTCAAATTTCAGTCTAGACATTTTTTCATGTAACGGAATGTAACGGTTTTTGGTGCAGGAGTTATCAGACATAGGGGGGAACCTTGCAGAGAGCAGAGCGCACGTGTCATTTGTCTAGACGAAGGAGACGCTCACAAGCGCATGCGCCACTTTATCGCCCGAACTGACAACATGAAAGATTTGACTGCACAAGTTTCAACAAGTTGTCTGTAGAAGCAGACCCGCAAGCCAATTGGGGTTTTGAATTTTATGCCTATGGTTGGGATTGAACTTTTGACTGTCAGTTGGAAAGCAAGCATAATATGACCTATTATAGAACTATTCACTTCAATCTGTCAGTATAGCATTAGATGTAGAAATATGGATTCACTTTAATTTGTCAGTATAGCAGAAAGGATTCACTTTGATTTGTCAGTATAGCATTAGATGTAGAAATATGGATTCACTTTAATATGACAGTAGAGAATTTTTCCTCATAAAAGGGAAATTATTTTTTCCCTGAGGGAATTTTTCCTCCTAAAAGGGAAATTTTTTTTTCCCTCACCTGGGGAGGGGGAAGGGGAGAGAGAGAGATATCTTCCTGTCTTTTCAACCCCCTCACTGCCACTGGGCAGGGGGAGGGGAGAGAGAAAGATTGATTGATTGATTGATTGATTGAGTACTTTATTTATGTAGATTACAATATATACTGGCTTATACACTTATATACAATAGCTTACAATACAGCAAAATTATAGATGAATTTACATAATATAGACTAAGAAAATAATTATTGAACTGTATATGATATGAAAAAGCAGTTTGTAATATAATAACTATAGATAATAATCATATTGTTATGCATCTACATAAATTGGCGGAGCTTTGGACATATCAATGTCCATTCTTCGGAAAGAATATTAAAAATATCCTCCCCACTAACTCTCTACCAAAACGTTAATTTCATTATTTAAACTAAGGATTTATTTATTAATGGAAATATTGTAAAAGTTTTAATCAATATGAATATTAAAGAGTAAAAAAACAGAAAATTGATAGAGTAAAATAATTATATAGGTAGATAAGATCAAATAATTGATTAATAAAATGAAGTAGGCTGAAAGTAGATCAGGGTTATCAACTTTCAGTAATATACAGCATTATGCAGTGGATAATTGAAATAACATGAGTTTATATAATATATATATATATATTATATATATATATACAATTCGTTCTATAACATGGTTTAAAGGTTTGTATTTGTGGGATGGGTGGGGGATGGATGTCATGTGATCGTTCTAGGGCCGGACAGTTTCAGTCATTTGTTCCAAAAGATGTTTTTTTAAAGTTAGGATGAAGCTCGCTCGGCTCTCGATGGACCTGATAGAAACAGGAAGTGCATTCCATGCACGACAGGCACTGACTAAGAAGGATTTTGTGAAAATAGTAGTTCGATGATTGGGTATCCTTAAAGTACTTTCTCCGGTTCTAGTATGTGAAGCATCTATCCTCCTACCTTCAGAGACAAATTTGAAATCATCTTTAAAATAGTTCGGATTACCGTATATCAAGATATCTCTAACAAGCTTGACTATTCGAAAAAGCCTCTGATCGGGAAGCTTTAATGTTGAACTAGCAATGTGGGCTGGGGTGATATGATCATGGCGTTGGAGAGAGTAGACGAAACGTAGACAATAATTTTGGCAACGCTGTAGTTTATCATTCAGAGTGACTTGCATATCGTTAAGAACAGAATTACAATACATTAAATGTGGGAAGATGAGAGATTGAACCAATAATAATTTAATGTTTCTAGGGAGGATATCGTGCATTTTCTTCAATGCATGCATGGCTGAGAATACCTTTTTACAAGTTTTGTTCACTTGTTCTGACCAGTCAAGAGTATTATTCATAATAATGCCTAAATTTTTAACTGAGCTACAGTAAGGAATGTCATTACCGTCTACACTAATTTTGTGAATCGATTCAAGGTCAATATTGTTTATAAGACGAGAATATCCAATTATAATGGGTTGTGTTTTGATGGGATTAAGCTTAAGGCCATTTTTCTTTGTCCATTCCACTATCGAATTGATATCCTGATTCATTATTCCAACTGTTTCATCAATTTTTGTTATGGGACAGCTTAAATAGATTTGAAGGTCGTCTGCATAAGTATGGAAACTGGAGAATTTGATAATGGAAGAAAGGTCATTAGCATACAAAGTGAAGAGGAGAGGGCCTAAAATTGAACCTTGTGGTACTCCATGCATAACGTTTTTCCAAGTTGACTTTTTGTCACCGACAGATACACATTGTTTCCTACCTAATAGATAGGATTTAAACCAAACTAACGAGTTGTGACTGAAACCAAGAATAGCCAACTTATTCAGAAGGACTGTATGATCAACAGTATCGAATGCTTTAGAAAAATCAAATAGGGTGAGGATGGTGCATTTTCTTTGGTCCATAGCTAACCTTATATCATCAGTGACACAAAGCAGAGCTGTCTCAGTTGAATGGAATTTTCTAAAGCCTGATTGAAAATTATGAAGCTTACTATTGTTGTCTAGAAATTTTACAACTTGAGCATGAATGAGTCTTTCTAGCACTTTGGACAATGCAGGTAAAATACTGATTGGTCTAAAATCCTCAACTTTATTGGGTGATGGAACTTTATTTAGAGGGCGAACCAGAGCAAACTTCCAGTTTTCAGGGAAAATGCCTTCTTCAAGTGACTTGTTGAAAATGTATGTAATGGTTGGTAAAACAGCAAATAACATCTTCTTGATAAATTTAATAGGAATTTTGTCTACACCCATAGCATTACTATGAATACGTTGAATTGCTCTGAAAGTGTCTTCTTCTGAGATTGGATGGAAATGAAATTGATCAGTGATTGGTAAATCTAAGTTTGTAACCTGCTCTTCAAGATCATCAATGTGATTAGCAATGACAACTTCGTCGCGTTGGTTAGAGTGTGAAACGAAATGGTCATTTATATTATTCAATGGTAAGTCAATTTGTGGATTCGATTTCTCTTTGCCAAGCCCGAATTCTTTTATTCCCTGCCAAAGTGATTTAGAGTCTTGTCTATTGTTTGTCATAAACGAATTCAAGTACCTAATCTTTGAGTTCCGTAATTCCTGTTTAACCCTATTTCTAAGGCTCCTATACTCTATCAAACTGTCCAAGTCAAATGTCTTTTTAAATTTTCTATGTGCTTTGTCTCTACGTCCCATCATCTTAAGTATGTCTTCAGTCATCCACGGTACTCGTCGTTTTCTATTAATCCTCCTTGTCACATAAGGTGCATGTTTGTCATACAAAGTCAAAGTCCAATTCTCGAAAGTCTTGACCATGTCATCAACTGAGGGTAATGCTTCAATTTGATGCCATGGAGTCTGAGCCACATCAGTCAGGAAGGCGGCTTCATCAAAGTTTTCGAAGTCTCTATAAGTGATAATTTTCTGTTCTGGCTTGGGTATCTTATGGGAAAGTACACAGTAGATCAAATCATGTCTAGAAATAGCTGGGACTGAGATTTGGCCTGCTTGAACAACCTCATTGGGATCACTAACAATGAGAAGGTCAATGAGTGTGTCTGATTCATTAGTATGATGAGTTGGATCGAGAGGTAAAATAGTCATGTTTAGGCATTGGAAAATTGTAGTCAGTTGAAAGAAGTCAAAGTTACGATTTGTCATGTTCAAGTCGGTGTTCATATCCCCCATAACTAGTATACGGTTATAACAAGGCATAAGAGAAAGCAAGGCACTTTCGAAATCTGTGAAATGACCTATTTTTGGTGGGCGATAACAGATACCAACAAGTAATTTATCAGTACTAGATAAGGATAATTCAAGTAGCATAAACTCTGGTCTGGAACAATACTCTTGTTTAGATGTGATCAAAACTTTTGTTTTGATACCTTCTTTCACATAAATTGCTACACCCCCACAAGCTTTATTTAATCTATCATTCCGGAAAAGATTATATCAAGGCAATGCAACAAAATTTGATGAAATACTAGGCTTCAAAAATGATTCGGAAATTCCGATTATATTGAAGTCCTGAAAACGGAAGATTGCTCTGAGTTCATCAATGTGGCAACTGAGGGATTGTACGTTAAGGTGAGCAGCCTTGAAAAGTTTTTTGAAAGAGTGGAGCTTATTTGCTAGGAACATACCTGCGTCATTATTAATATTATTGAAATAATCATACCTACTTGAGGGCGAGCGAGCTGACGTGTCAGTGAGAGGCATCATGGAAGCAGCAGACCAATCGTGAACCGACCTCAGAACAACACATGACGGGGAAAATGGGGATGAAACTGATAAAACTTAACCTAAATGAAAAAGTCTCTTGATTCGAGTGCATTCAGCATGCCTTGACAGTTCGGCTCCCTTCACTATTTAAAGCACTAGTTCAAAACAAAATTCACTAAACACAATAAGATGTAGATGTGTGGAGTTCCGGTGATGAATAATCCTAATGGTGAATAAGACGAAGATTGAGGAAGAACTGGTAGTGGGAGATCTGGTCCAAGTGGAGATAGAGCGAGTAGGTATCCAGTAGTGGAAGAATCGGGTCCAAGTGGAGGTAAGCGAGAAGGAATCCAGTAGTGGAAGATCGAGTCCAAGTGGAGACAGAGAGAGATGGAATCCATTGGTGGAAAATCGAGTCCAAGTGGAGATAGAGAGAGATGGAATCCAGTAGTGGAAGATCGTGTTCATGGTGGAGATAGAGCGAAATGGGATCCAGTAAAAACTGAAAAAGAGAAGAAAAAGCCAGCAGAAAAACGAAAAATCTTTGAAGAAAGTTATCAATTGAGAAAAGATACATAATACAACTGATAATGAATAATATCCCATAAAATTGAAGAGGAATAGTATGATTCAATGTGGAAAGAATCGAATATTATATGGATAATATATGGATATTATAATATAATATATGGATACTAGTAGAAGGTAATCAGATAGAAAGAGAAAAGGTAGGAAGATAAATAGATATAGAAAGAGAAATAAACATTTGAACATGCTGGATAGCTAGTGAAAAAATCACAGGGAAAATAATGATAACAATGGGGAAGAAAAGAAGAGAAAGAAGGAATGTGCACAAATTGAGAAGAACTTATGAAACTGAACTATAGAATAAGAAATAGAACATCGTATTGTGATCTTGAATTAATCAAGGAGAGAAGAAGAAGAAGAAAGAAGAAGAAAAGAAAAAGAAAGAGAAGAAGAAGAAGAAGAAGAAGAAGAGAGAAGAAGAAGAAGAAGAAGAAAAGAAGAAGAAAGAAGAAGAAGAAGAGAAGAAGAAAAGAAGAAGAAGAAGACGAAGAAGAAGAAGAAGAATAGAAAAGAATAATAATCATCATCGCAAACAACAATATTCAAGTAATCATTATAAATATAAGATCAAGAAGAGAAATTAGAAAGAAAAATAAGAAGTAGAGGAGACGATGGAGAAAGTGCTAGATTATTTTAGATGAGTTTTAAATAGGATTGAACGGATTAGAAGTATAATTAAATATTGGGAGTTGCAATAACAATAAAAGTAGTAAATTGAGAACTGTAATATTTTAGTGATGAATGTCTAAGATAACATTAAATGAAACACAGCCCCTATATAAGCATATGAACAGACTACCCACCCCTCCGTTCTATCAATAATTCTTCACACATTTGCTTCTATTGCTCGAGCTGTGGCAACAGTAGGAGATATCATTATGTACACCTAATATAGAAGAGATTACTATCTTTACCTATAGATTACATCCATATCTATAACGTATGTTAATCATCCAATTTATTTGAAATTCAGCATTTCGAAAATTATTAATTATGGAAATAATTTTGGTAAGAGATGTAATAATTATTAGTAAGAATAGAGATAATGATTCTCTAAGTACCCTCTGGAGTATAGTAGTTGATGCATTGAACGTAGTTTTGGGAATTAATATCAAGATAAATTATTAATCAGTATTAACAAATGTGGATCTCCTTAGTTTGAAATAATTGCCTCATACATAATCATAAATAGCAGTGGAAAGATTCATTTATAGAACAGAAAGCCAGCTCATGAAAAATGCCAAGGTATATCTATTGTGAAATGTTTTAATACGAATTTCCTATTTTTGTAGTGAAGGGCACCTTAGTAATCGAATCCTGAAATGATTTAATTTACCTTTATTTTTTGAAGGTCGGTCATCCTCTCGACTGTGTGGACCCTCTTGGATCCTCCCTCGCCGATAGAGATCTTGATCCTCCCGTCCGATGACCAGACATTCCTATGCCCATGACGGTCGGCCGCAGCGTTGAGGATCTTGAGGCGCTCCGCAGTCAGATCCTCGCGAATGGTGACGCCGGAACCCTTCAGCTTCCTCTTAGCGTCGAAGATCATCTTCCTGGTCCGGTAGCTGCAGAGTCGAACTATGATGGGTCGGTCCTTGGGTTTAGCTTGCCCTTGTTGAGGTGGTTGACGCCTTCCAACGCGATGCGAGCGGTTGACATCCGCCAAAGTCACGGGCACGTTCAGCTTCTTGTTAAAGACATCGAGCGCCAGCAGGTCCGTGTCTTCTTTGTCACTCTCCGGGATCCCAAAAATACGTATAGAATGTCGGCGCCCATATTGCTCGAGGTCGTCGACCTTCAGGTGACAAGACACCTCCAGCTCACGAATTCTATCGTGCAGCTGTTTGTTCTCCTCCTTCAATGCCTGAAGTTCCTCGAAAATAGATTTCACAGCCATTGATACAGCACTGTGGACAGACTCTTCGATTTGCTGTCGAATAATGAGGAGGGTCTCTTCGGACAATGCTCCAGAAATAGCTGGCTTCGGAGCATTGACCTCATTCTTCGGTGTGCCTCTATTCGGTCGAACCATCGTGTACCGTAAGGCGGATTTACACTTTTATAGGCGAGAAGGTGAACTGAAGATTTAGGAAAGTTATTTCAAGATAAATAAAAAGAGTGTGAGTTAATCAAAAATATAATTTCACTATTGAATTAAGCTCGAGAAACTGAATAACTAGATGTATAATTTGAAGTGAATTGAACTGTATAACCCTACGAAATATCTGTTAGAAGACGGAGCCGAACTGATACACGTTTACTCACTCGACATTAATCAAGAGGAGGGAGAGAGAAAGATATATCTCTCTCTTTTCAACCCCCTCACCATCACTGGGCAAGGGGAAGGGGAAATCTATTTTTAAAACACCCCCCACCCACCAGGCGGGGGGAAGGGGAGGCGGGATGGACGAGGGGGGAGAGGGGGAGGGGGTTTTGGAGCAAAAAAGTCAGTCCAAAATCTTAGAATCCCTCTACTGAATCAGACAATTGGAAATACCCGGTCAATCACTTTTCATGCTGGTCAATAGGGTTTTCAACCCCTAAACATCATTATATTTTGATGAAACTTCAACAGTATGTTAAATATGTGTAAATTTTTTTGTATGCGAAATTTGAAACGAATCAGACAATTAGAAATACCCGGTCAATCACTTTTTATGCTGGTCAATAGGGTTTTCAACCCCTTACCACCCCTAGTTGTTGACATATTCCCATGGAATTCCAACAGTATGTTGAGTATGTGCAAATTATCCTGTATGCCAAATTTGAAATGAATCGGACAATTAGAAATACCCGGTCAATCACTTTTTATGCTAGTCAATAGGGTTTTCAACCCTTAACCACCCCTAAATATCATTATATTTTGATGGAATCTCAACAGTATGCTGAATATGTGTGAATCATCCTGTATGCCAAATTTGAAACGAATTGGACAATTAGAAATACAAGGTCAATCACTTTTTATGCTGGTCAATGGGGGTTTCAACCTCTAACCACCCCTAAACATCATTATATTTTGATAAAACTTCAAAAGTATGTTGAATATGTGTAAATTATCCTGTATGCCAAATTTCAAATGAATCAGACAATTGGTAATACCAGGTCAATCACTTTTTATGCTGATCAATCACTTTTTATGCTGGTCAATAGGGTTTTCAACCCCTAACCACCCCCAAACATAATTTTCTCTTTATGAAATTCCAACAGTATTTCGAATATGTGTGAATCATCCTGTAAGCCAAATTTGAAACTAATTGGACAATTAGAAATACCCGGTCAATCACTTTTTATGCTGGTCAATAGGTTTTTCAACCCCTAACCACCACTAAACGTTATTATATCTTGATGAAACTTCAACAGTATGTTTAATATGTGTGAATCATCCTGTATGCCAATTTTGAAATGAATCGGACAATTAGAAATACCCGGTCAATCACTTTTTATGCTTGTCAATAGGGTTTTAACCCCCAACCACCCCTAAACATCATTATATTTTGATGGAACATCAACAGTATGTTTAGTATGTGTGAATTATCCTGTATGTCAAATTTGAAACAAATCAGACAATTAGAAATACCGGTCAATCACTTTTTATGCAGGTCAATAGGGTTTTTAACCCCTAATCACCCCTGAACATCATTATATTTCGATAAAACTTCAACAGTATGTTTAGTATGTGTGAATTATCCTGTATGCCAAATTTGAAACGAATCGGACGATTAGAAATACCTGGTCAATCACTTTTTATGCTAGTCAATAGGATTTTCAAACCCTAAACATCATTATATTTTGATTAAACTTCAACAGTATGTTTAATATGTGTAAATTTTCTCCTATGCAAAATTTGAAATGAATTGGACAATTTGAAATACCTGGTCAATCACTTTTTATGCTGGTCAATGAGGTTTTTAACCCCTAACAACCCCTAAAAATCATCATATTCTGATAAAACTTCAACAGTAGGTTAAATATGCGTAAATTATCCTGTATGCCAAATTTGAAATGAATCGGACAATTGGAAATACCCAGTCAATCACTTTTTATGCTGGTCAATAAGGTTTTCAACCCCTAACCACCCTTGAGCATCATTATATTTTGATGAAATTTCAACAGAATGTTAAATATGTGTAAATTATCCTGTATGCCAAATTTGAAACGAATCGGAAAATTAGAAATACCCAGTCAATCACTTTTTAAGCTGGTCAATAGGTTTTTCAACCCCTTACCACCCCTAGTTGTCAACATATTCTCATGAAATTTTAACAGTATTATGAGTATGTGCAAATTATCCTGTATGCCGAATTTGAAATGAATCTGACAATTGGAAATACCCAGTCAATCACTTTTTATGCTGGTCAATAGGGTTTTCAACCCCTAAACATCATTATATTTTGATGTAACTCCAACAGTATGTTAAATATGTGTGAATTTCCTCGTATGCCAAATTTGAAATGAATAAGACAATTGGAAATACCCGGTCAAACTCTATTTATGCTGGTCAATAGGGTTTTTTAACCCCTAACAACCCCTAAAAATCATTTAATTTCAATGGAACATCAACAGTAGGTTAAATATGTGTAAATTATCCTCTATGCCAAATTTGAAATGAATCGGACAATTGGAAATACCCGGTAATTCACTTTTTTATGCTGGTCAATAGGGATTTCAACCCCTAACCACCACTAAACTTTATTAGATTTCGATAAAACTTCAACAGTATGTTCAATATGTGTGAATCATCCTGTATGCCAATTTTGATATGGATTGGATAATTAGAAATACCCTGTCAATCACTTTTTATGCTGGTCAATACGGTTTTTAACCCCTAACCACCCCTAAAAAGCATTATATTTTGATAAAACTTCAACAGTATGTCAAATATGTGTGTATCATCCTGTATGCCAAATTTGAAACAAATTTGACAATTAGAAATACCCGGTCAATCACTTTTTATGCTGGTCAATAGGGTTTTCAACCCCTTACCACCCCTAGTTGTCAACATATTCTCAATAAATTCTAACAGTATTTTGAGTATGTGTGAATCATCCTGTATGCCAAATTTGAAACGAATCGGACAATTAGAAATACCCAGTCTATCAATTTTTATGCTGGTCAATAGGGTTTTCAACCCCTTACCACCCCAGTTGTTGACATATTCCCATGAAATTCCAACAGTATGTTGAGTATGTGCAAATTATCCTGTATGCCAAATTTGAAATGAATCGGACAATTAGAAATACCCAGTCAATCACTTTTTATGCTGGTCAATAGGGTTTTAACCCCTAACCACCCCTAAATATCATTATATTTTGATGAAATTTCAACAGTATGCTGATTATGTGTGAATCATCCTGTATGCCAAATTTGAAACGAATTGGACAATTAGAAATACAAGGTCAAACACTTTTTATGCTGGTCAATAGGTGTTTCAACCTCTAACCACCCCTAAACTTCATTATATTTTGATAAAACTTCAAAAGTATGTTGAATATGTGTAAATTATCCTGTATGCCAAATTTGAATTGAATCTGACAATTGGTAATACCAGGTCAATCACTTTTTAAGCTGATCAATCACTTTTAATGCTGGTCAATAGGGTTTTCAACCCCTAACCACCCCCAAACATAATTTTTTTCAATGAAATTTTAACAGTATTTTGAATATGTGTAAATCATCCTGTAAGCCTAATTTGAAACTAATCAGACAATTAGAAATACCCGGTCAATTACTTTTTATGCTGGTCAATAGGTTTTTTAACCCCCAACCACCACTAAACTTAATTATTCTTTGATGAAACTTCAACAGTATGTTTAATATGTGTGAATAATCCTGTATGCCAATTTTGAAATGAATCGGACAATTAGAAATACCCGGTCAATCACTTTTTATGCTGGTCAATAGGGTTTTTAACCCTTAACCACCCCTAAATATCATAAAATTTCGATGAAATTTCAACAGTATGCTGAATATGTGTGAATCATCTTGTATGCCAAATTTGGATCGAATTGGACAATTAGAAATACAAGGTCAATCACTTTCTATGCTGGTCAATAGGGGTTTCAACTTCTAACCACCCCTAAACATCATTATATTCTGATAAAACTTCGAAAGTATGTTGAATATGTGTAAATCATCCTGTATGCCAAATTTGAAATGAATCAGACAATTGCTTATACCAGGTCAATCACTTTTTATGCTGATCAATCACTCTCTATGCTGGTCAATAGGGTTTTCAACCCCTAACCACCACTAAACTTTATTAGATTTTGATAAAACTTCAACAGTATGTTCAATATGTGTGAATCATCCTGTATGCCAATTTTGATATGGATTGGATAATTAGAAATACCCGGTCAATCACTTTTTATGCTGGTCAATACGGTTTTTAACCCCTAACCACCCCTAAACATCATTATATTTTGATGAAACTTCAACAGTATGTCAAATATGTGTGTATCATCCTGTATGCCAAATTTGAAACGAATTGGACAATTAGAAATACCCGGTCAATCACTTTTTATGCTGGTCAATAGGGTTTTCAACCCCTTACCACCCCTAGTTGTCAACATATTCTCAATAAATTCTAACAGTATTTTGAGTATGTGTGAATCATCCTGTATGCCAAATTTGAAACGAATCGGACAATTAGAAATACCCAGTCTATCACTTTTTATGCTGGTCAATAGGGTTTTCAACCCCTTACCAACTAGTTGTTGACATATTCCCATGAAATTCTAACAGTATGTTGAGTATGTGCAAATTATCCTGTATGCCAAATTTGAAATGAATTGGACAATTAGAAATACCCAGTCAATCACTTTTTATGCTAATCAATAGGGTTTTCAACCCTTAACCACCCCTAAATATCATTATATTTTGATGAAATTTCAACAGTATGCTGATTATGTGTGAATCATCCTGTATGCCAAATTTGAAACGAATTGGACAATTAGAAATACAAGGTCAAACACTTTTTATGCTGGTCAATAGGTGTTTCAACCTCTAACCACCCCTGAACTTCATAATATTTTTGATAAAACTTCAAAAGTATGTTGAATATGTGTAAATTTCCCTGTATGCCAAATTTGAATTGAATCTGACAATTGGTAATACCAGGTCAATCACTTTTTAAGCTGATCAATCACTTTTAATGCTGGTCAATAGGGTTTTCAACCCCTAACCACCCCCAAACATAATTTTTTTTCAATGAAATTTCAACAGTATTTTGAATATGTGTAAATCATCCTGTAAGCCTAATTTGAAACTAATCAGACAATTAGAAATACCCAGTCAATTACTTTTTATGCTGGTCAATAGGTTTTTTAACCCCCAACCACCACTAAACTTAATTATTCTTTGATGAAACTTCAACAGTATGTTTAATATGTGTGAATAATCCTGTATGCCAATTTTGAAATGAATCGGACAATTAGAAATACCCGGTCAGTCACTTTTTATGCTTGTCAATAGGGTTTTAACCCCCAACCACCCCTAAACATCATAATATTTTGAAGGAACATCAACAGTATGTTTAGTATGTGTGAATTTTCCTGAATGTCAAATTTGAAACAAATCAGACAATTAGAAATACCGGGTCAATCACTTTTTATGCTGGTCAATAGGGTTTTCAAACCCTAAACATCATTATATTTTGATTAAACTTCAACAGTATGTTCAATATGTGTAAATTTTCTCCTATGCCAAATTTGAAATGAATCGGACAATTTGAAATACCTGGTCAATCACTTTTTATGCTGGTCAAAAGGGTTTTCAACCCCTTACCACCCCTAAACATCATTTTATTCCAATGGAACTTCAACAGTATGTAAAATATGTGTGAATTATCCTGTATGCCAAATTTGAAATGAATCAGACAATTTGAAATACACGGTCAATCACTTCTTATGCTGGTCAATAGGGTTTTCAACCCCTAAACATCATTATATTTTGATGAAACTTCAACAGTATGTTAACAATGTGTAAATTCTCTTGTATGCTAAATTTGAAATTAATCAGACAATTCGAAATACCCGGTCAATCACTTTTCATGCTGGTCAATAGGGTTTTCAACCCCTAAACATCATTTTATTTTGATGAAACTTCAACAGTATGTTAAATATGTGTAAATTTTTTTGTATGCGAAATTTGAAACAAATCAGACAATTAGAAATACCCGGTCAATCACTTTTTATGCTGGTCAATAGGGTTTTCAACCCCTTACCACCCCTAGTTGTTGACATATTCCCATGAAATTCCAACAGTATCTTAAGTATGTGCAAATTATCCTGTAAGCCAGATTTGAAATGAATCGGACAATTAGAAATACCCGGTCAATCACTTTTTATGCTGGTCAATAGGGTTTTTAACCCTAAACCACCCCTAAATATCATTAAATTTCGATGAAATTTCAACACTATGCTGAATATGTGTGAATCATCTTGTATGCCAAATTTGGAACGAATTGGACAATTAGAAATACAAGGTCAATCACTTTCTATGCTGGTCAATAGGGTTTTAACTTCTAACCACCCCTAAACATCATTATATTCTGATAAAACTTCGAAAGTATGTTGAATATGTGTAAATCATCCTGTATGCCAAATTTGAAATGAATCAGACAATTGGTTATACCAGGTCAATCTCTTTTTATGCTGATCAATCACTCTTTATGCTGGTCAATAGGGTTTTTAACCCCTAACCACCCCTAAACAGCATTATATTTTGATGAAACTTCAACAGTATGTCAAATATATGTGTATCATCCTGTATGCCAAATTTGAAACGAATTGGACAATTAGAAATACCCGGTCAATCACTTTTTTTGCTGGTCAATAGGGTTTTCAACCCCTTACCACCCCTAGTTGTCAACATATTCTCAATAAATTCTAACAGTATTTTGAGTATGTGTGAATCATCCTGTATGCCAATTTGAAACGAATCGGACAATTAGAAATACCCAGTCTATCAATTTTTATGCTGGTCAATAGGGTTTTCAACCCCTTACCACCCCAGTTGTTGACATATTCCCATGAAATTCCAACAGTATGTTGAGTATGTGCAAATTATCCTGTATGCCAAATTTGAAATGAATCGGACAATTAGAAATACCCAGTCAATCACTTTTTATGCTAATCAATAGGGTTTTCAACCCTTAACCACCCCTAAATATCATTATATTTTGATGAAATTTCAACAGTATGCTGATTATGTGTGAATCATCCTGTATGCCAAATTTGAAACGAATTGGACAATTAGAAATACAAGGTCAAACACTTTTTATGCTGGTCAATAGGTGTTTCAACCTCTAACCACCCCTAAACTTCATTATATTTTGATAAAACTTCAAAAGTATGTTGAATATGTGTAAATTATCCTGTATGCCAAATTTGAATTGAATCTGACAATTGGTAATACCAGGTCAATCACTTTTTAAGCTGATCAATCACTTTTAATGCTGGTCAATAGGGTTTTCAACCCCTAACCACCCCCAAACATAATTTTTTTTCAATGAAATTTTAACAGTATTTTGAATATGTGTAAATCATCCTGTAAGCCTAATTTGAAACTAATCAGACAATTAGAAATACCCGGTCAATCACTTTTTATGCTGGTCAATAGGTTTTTTAACCCCCAACCACCACTAAACTTAATTATTCTTTGATGAAACTTCAACAGTATGTTTAATATGTGTGAATAATCCTGTATGCCAATTTTGAAATGAATCGGACAATTAGAAATACCCGGTCAGTCACTTTTTATGCTTGTCAATAGGGTTTTAACCCCTAACCACCCCTAAACAGCATTATATTTTGATGAAACTTCAACAGTATGTCAAATATGTGTGTATCATCCTGTATGCCAAATTTGAAACGAATTGGACAATTAGAAATACCCGGTCAATCACTTTTTATGTTGGTCAATACAGTTTTCAACCCCTTACCACCCCTAGTTGTCAACATATTCTCAATAAATTCTAACAGTATTTTGAATATGTGTAAATCATCCTGTATGCCAAATTTGAAATGAATCAGACAATTGGTTATACCAGGTCAATCACTTTTTATGCTGATCAATCACTCTTTATGCTGGTCAATAGGGTTTTCAACCCCTAACCACCACTAAACTTTATTAGATTTTGATAAAACTTCAACAGTATGTTCAATATGTGTGAATCATCCTGTATGCCAATTTTGAAATGAATTGGACAATTAGAAATACCCGGTCAATCACTTTTTATGCTGGTCAATACGGTTTTTAACCCCTAACCACCCCTAAACATCATTATATTTTGATGAAACTTCAACAGTATGTCAAATATGTGTGTATCATCCTGTATGCCAAATTTGAAATGAATTGGACAATTAGAAATACCCGGTCAATCACTTTTTATGCTGGTCAATAGGGTTTTCAACCCCTTACCACCCCTAGTTGTCAACATATTCTCAATAAATTCTAACAGTATTTTGAGTATGTGTGAATCATCCTGTATGCCAAATTTGAAACGAATCGGACAATTAGAAATACCCAGTCTATCACTTTTTATGCTGGTCAATAGGGTTTTCAACCCCTTACCACCCCTAGTTGTTGACATATTCCCATGAAATTCCAACAGTATGTTGAGTATGTGCAAATTATCCTGTATGCCAAATTTGAAATGAATTGGACAATTAGAAATACCCAGTCAATCACTTTTTATGCTAATCAATAGGGTTTTCAACCCTTAACCACCCCTAAATATCATTATATTTTGATGAAATTTCAACAGTATGCTGAATATGTGTGAATCATCCTGTATGCCAAATTTGAAACGAATTGGACAATTAGAAATACAAGGTCAAACACTTTTTATGCTGGTCAATAGGTGTTTCAACCTCTAACCACCCCTAAACTTCATTATATTTTGATAAAACTTCAAAAGTATGTTGAATATGTGTAAATTATCCTGTATGCCAAATTTGAATTGAATCTGACAATTGGTAATACCAGGTCAATCACTTTTTAAGCTGATCAATCACTTTTAATGCTGGTCAATAGGGTTTTCAACCCCTAACCACCCCCAAACATAATTTTTTTCAATGAAATTTCAACAGTATTTTGAATATGTGTAAATCATCCTGTAAGCCTAATTTGAAACTAATCAGACAATTAGAAATACCCGGTCAATTACTTTTTATGCTGGTCAATAGGTTTTTTAACCCCCAACCACCACTAAACTTAATTATTCTTTGATGAAACTTCAACAGTATGTTTAATATGTGTGAATCATCTTGTATGCCAAATTTGAAACAAATCAGACAATTAGAAATACAAGGTCAATCACTTTTTATGCTGGTCAATAGGTTTTCAACCCCTAAACATCATTATATTCTGATAAAACTTCGAAAGTATGTTGAATATGTGTAAATCATCCTGTATGCCAAATTTGAAATGAATCAGACAATTGGTAATACCAGGTCAATCACTTTTTAAGCTGATCAATCACTTTTAATGCTGGTCAATAGGGTTTTCAACCCCTAACCACCACTAAACTTCATTATATTTTGATAAAACTTCAACAGTATGTTCAATATGTGTGAATCATCCTGTATGCCAATTTTGAAATGAATTGGACAATTAGAAATACCCGGTCAATCACTTTTTATGCTGGTCAATAGGGTTTTTAACCCCTAACCACCCCTAAACATCATTATATTTTGATGAAACTTCAACAGTATGTCAAATATGTGTGTATCATCCTGTATGCCAAATTTGAAACGAATTGGACAATTAGAAATACCCGGTCAATCACTTTTTATGCTGGTCAATAGGGTTTTCAACCCCTTACCACCCCTAGTTGTCAACATATTCTCAATAAATTCTAACAGTATTTTGAGTATGTGTAAATCATCCTGTATGCCAAATTTGAAACGAATCGGACAATTAGAAATACCCAGTCTATCACTTTTTATGCTGGTCAATAGGGTTTTCAACCCCTTACCACCCCTAGTTGTTGACATATTCCCATGAAATTCCAACAGTATGTTGAGTATGTGCAAATTATCCTGTATGCCAAATTTGAAATGAATCGGACAATTAGAAATACCCAGTCAATCACTTTTTATGCTGGTCAATAGGGTTTTCAACCCTTAACCACCCCTAAATATCATTATATTTTGATGAAATTTCAACAGTATGCTGAATATGTGTGAATCATCCTGTATGCCAAATTTGAAACGAATTGGACAATTAGGAATACAAGGTCAATCACTTTTTATGCTGGTCAATAGGTGTTTCAACCTCTAACCACCCCTAAACTCCATTATATTTTGATAAAACTTCAAAAGTATGTTGAATATGTGTGAATTATCCTGTATGCCGAATTTGGAATGAATCGGACAATTGGTAATACCAGGTCAATCACTTTTTAAGCTGATCAATCACTTTTAATGCTGGTCAATAGGGTTTTCAACCCCTAACCACCCCCAAACATAATTTTTTTCAATGAAATTTTAACAGTATTTTGAATATGTGTAAATCATCCTGTAAGCCAAATTTGAAACTAATTGGACAATTAGAAATACCCGGTCAATCACTTTTTATGCTGGTCAATAGGTTTTTTAACCCCTAACCACCACTAAACTTAGTTATTTTTTGATGAAACTTCAACAGTATGTTTAATATGTGTGAATAATCCTGTATGCCAATTTTGAAATGAATCGGACAATTAGAAATACCCGGTCAGTCACTTTTTATGCTTGTCAATAGGGTTTTAACCCCCAACCACCCCTGAACATCATTATATTTTAATGGAACATTAACAGTATGTTTGAATCGGACAATTGGAAATACCCGGTTAATCACTTTTTATGCTGGTCAATAAGGTTTTCAACCCCTTACCACCCCTAAACATAATTATATTTCGATGAAACTCCAAAAGTATGTAAAATATTAGTGAATCATCCTGTATGCCAAATTTGAAATGAATCGGACAATTAGAAATACCCAGTCAATCACTTTTTATGCTGGTCAATAGGGTTTTCAACCCCTTACCACCCCTAAATATCATCAAATTTCGATGAAATTTCAACAGTATGCTGAATATGTGTGAATCATCTTGTATGCCAAATTTGGATCGAATTGGACAATTAGAAATACAAGGTCAATCACTTTCTATGCTGGTCAATAGGGGTTTCAACCCCTAACCACCACTAAACTTTATTAGATTTTGATAAAACTTCAACAGTATGTTCAATATGTGTGAATCATCCTGTATGCCAATTTTGAAATGAATTGGACAATTAGAAATACCCTGTCAATCACTTTTTATGCTGGTCAATACGGTTTTTAACCCCTAACCACCCCTAAATATCATAATATTTTGATGAAATTTCAACAGTATGCTGAATATGTGTGAATCATCCTGTATGCCAAATTTGAAACGAATTGGACAATTAGGAATACAAGGTCAATCACTTTTTATGTTGGTCAATAGGTGTTTCAACCTCTAACCACCCCTAAACTCCATTATATTTTGATAAAACTTCAAAAGTATGTTGAATATGTGTGAATTATCCTGTATGCCGAATTTGGAATGAATCGGACAATTGGTAATACCAGGTCAATCACTTTTTAAGCTGATCAATCACTTTTAATGCTGGTCAATAGGGTTTTCAACCCCTAACCACCCACAAACATCATTTTTTTAATGAAATTTTAACAGTATTTTGAATATGTGTAAATCATCCTGTAAGCCAAATTTGAAACTAATTGGACAATTAGAAATACCCGGTCAATCACTTTTTATGCTGGTCAATAGGTTTTTTAACCCCCAACCACCACTAAACTTGATTATTTTTTGATTAAACTTGAACAGTATGTTTAATATGTGTGAATAATCCTGTATGCCAATTTTGAAATGAATCGGACAATTAGAAATACCCGGTCAGTCACTTTTTATGCTTGTCAATAGGGTTTTAACCCCCAACCACCCCTAAACATCATTATATTTTAATGGAACATTAACAGTATGTTTAGTATGTGTGAATTATCCTGTATGTCAAATTTGAAACAAATCAGACAATTAGAAATACCGGGTCAATCACTTTTTATGCTGGTCAATAGGGTTTTTAACCCCTAACCACCCCTGAACATCATTAGATCTTGATAAAACTTCAACAGTATGTTTAGTATGTGTGAATTATCCTGTATGCCAAATTTGAAACGAATTGGACAATTAGAAATACCCAGTCAATCACTTTTTATGCTGGTCAATACGGTTTTCAACCCCTTACCACCCCTAGTTGTCAACATATTCTCAATAAATTCTAACAGTATTTTGAGTATGTGTAGATCATCCTGTATGCCAAATTTGAAACAAATTGGACAATTAGAAATACAAGGTCAAACACTTTTTAAGCTGGTCAATAGGTGTTTCAACCTCTAACCACCCCTAAACTTCATTATATTTTGATAAAACTTCAAAAGTATGTTGAATATGTGTAAATTATCCTGTATGCCAAATTTGAATTGAATCTGACAATTGGTAATACCAGGTCAATCACTTTTTAAGCTGATCAATCACTTTTAATGCTGGTCAATAGGGTTTTCAACCCCTAACCACCCCCAAACATCATTTTTTTCAATGAAATTTCAACAGTATTTTGAATATGTGTAAATCATCCTGTATGCCAAATTTGAAACAAATTGGACAATTAGAAATACAAGGTCAATCACTTTTTAAGCTGATCAATCACTTTTAATGCTGGTCAATAGGTGTTTCAACCTCTAACCACCCCTAAACTTCATTATATTTTGATAAAACTTCAAAAGTATGTTGAATATGTGTAAATTATCCTGTATGCCAAATTTGAATTGAATCTGACAATTGGTAATACCAGGTCAATCACTTTTTAAGCTGATCAATCACTTTTAATGCTGGTCAATAGGGTTTTCAACCCCTAACCACCCCCAAACATAATTTTTTTACAATGAAATTTCAACAGTATTTTGAATATGTGTAAATCATCCTGTAAGCCAAATTTGAAACTAATCAGACAATTAGAAATACCAGGTCAATCACTTTTTATGCTGGTCAATAGGGTTTTAACCCCTAACCACCCCTAAACATCATTATATTTTGATGAAACTTCAACAGTATGTTAAATATGTGTAAATTATCCTGTATGCCAAATTTGAAACGAATTGGACAATTAGAAATACCCAGTCAATCACTTTTTATGCTGGTCAATAGGGTTTTCAACCCCTTACCACCCCTAGTTGTTGACATATTCCCATGAAATTCCAACAGTATGTTGAGTATGTGCAAATTATCCTGTATGCCAAATTTGAAATGAATCGGACAATTAGAAATACCCAGTCAATCACTTTTTATGCTAATCAATAGGGTTTTCAACCCTTAACCACCCCTGAATATCATTATATTTTGATGAAATTTCAACAGTATGCTGAATATGTGTGAATCATCCCGTTTGCCAAATTTGAAACAAATTGGACAATTAAAAATACAAGGTCAATCACTTTTTAAGCTGGTCAATAGGTGTTTCAACCTCTAACCACCCCTAAACTTCATTATATTTTGATAAAACTTCAAAAGTATGTTGAATATGTGTAAATAATCCTGTATGCCAAATTTGAAATGAATCGCACAATTGGTAATACCAGGTCAATCACTTTTTAAGCTGATCAATCACTTTTAATGCTGGTCAATAGGGTTTTCAACCCCTAACCACCCACAAACATCATTTTTTTTATTGAAATTTTAACAGTATTTTGAATATGTGTAAATCATCCTGTGAGCCAAATTTGAAACTAATCAGACAATTAGAAATACCCGGTCAATCACTTTTTATGCTGGTCAATAGGTTTTTTAACCCCTAACCACCACTAAACTTAATTATTTTTTGATGAAACTTCAACAGTATGTTTGATATATGTGAATAATCCTGTATGCCAATTTTGAAATGAATCGGACAATTAGAAATACCCGGTCAGTCACTTTTTATGCTTGTCAATAGGGTTTTAACCCCCAACCACCCCTAAACATCATTATATTTTGATGGAACATCAACAGTATGTTTAGTATGTGTGAATTATCCTGTATGCCAATTTTGAAATGAATCTGACAATTGGTAATACCAGGTCAATCACTTTTTATGCTGGTCAATAGGGTTTTCAAACCCTAAACATCATTATATTTTGATGAAACTTCAACAGTATGTTTAGTATGTGTGAATTTTCCTGTATGTCAAATTTGAAATGAATAAGACAATTGGAAAT